>NW_020632152.1:3546324-3581590 GCF_003573695.1 Papaver somniferum
AAAAAAAAAAAAAAATGAAAATAATTATTACAATCCCAAAATTAAAAAAAAAAAATAATTAATTATTACATACCCAAATTGAATATTTAATGAGGCCCAAATGGGTTACTCATGGTTTTAGGCTTACTTGGTTAAGGAGGGAAGCCCAGTTAGGCTTTTGTTCCCTTTTAGTTGCACAGCCCAGTTGGGCTTTAGGATCGTCCTAGCAGCTCACGTCCAAGCCCAGCAGCAGCAGGTGGAGCAGAGCCCAGCAGCAGCAGCGAAGCCCAGGAGCAGTGAGTTGGCACAAGCCCAGCAGCAGAAGTTGGAAGCCCAGCAGCAGTTGAGGTTACTGAGCCCAGCTCAGTTGGTTCAAGCCCATCTCAGTTGGTTCAGAGCCCAGCAGCAGCTTCAGTTGGCAGCCCAGCAGGCTTGGCAGCAACTTGGCATGTTTCAAAAACAAGAGCATAACCCCTATTCACAGACCTACAATCAGCAAAGCACTATGGCAGAGAGCAAAGCAGGGCAAATCAGCAAAGAACCAAGCTAAGTAATGAAAAACAGACTAGAACCACAACAGGGAAAGATAAGCAAAGAACCAAGGCTTGGAAGCCAAGGGCAAGGTGAGTTCAGTGCACTGACTTCAGTGCACAGTAGCTACAAAGTGCAAGAAAATAAAAGGCAGGAAAATAACTAAATTGCAAACACACAGGACTGAAAATATAAGTGACTGAAAGGGAATTGGTGGGTAAGCCAAGGCTTATGATCCACCTTGTGTCCTAATCAAATGACATGGTCTAGGTTATGTTTGTTCCTAAGCATACAACTAGAAATGGAAGAACACCAAATTGCTCACTAGTCTACCCCTAGCATTGGCTGTCTTTTGACAGTACAGCCAATCACAGGCTCTATGAGCATTGGCATCTCTCATTTGCACAATCAAAACATACAAGGAAGTAACTATCCTAGCTCATTCACACTTGACAGTGCACAAGGCTTCACTGAGCCTTGGCCTGAAGCTGATTAGCTCATGCTAACCATGAAGTAGCAACATACATTCATCATAAGATATAATTTAGACACAATTTGCAACATATCAGACAACTACAAACATAAGCAAATTTCAACTGTCAACAGATAAGCACTAAAATTGAAATTCATAAAAATTCTGTGGCCAATTCTCTACTGGCTAGTCCAGAGAGCTTTTCCACCACACCCATATCATCAATTTATAGTTATTTTCAACACCCTAAATTTCTACAAACCCTAATTGGAAAATCCCCAAATTTGAAAATTAGGGTTTTGTAAATTAATAAAAATTAACCTACATACTGACCAAAATAGCTTCAACCCATACTTGTACGATGCTTTCTCTGCTTTCCCTGTCGCTCCAAGTGAAACCCTAGCTCGAGATTTCTTATCAACTCCATACCTAGGATGCAGAGATATGAGTTTGATAAGAACTCTAGGCTAGGGGGAAAGGACTGATGGGTATGGGTTTCTGTGGTGTTGGGAGGTGATGGGAAGGAGCTCGAGACGAACTGGGATGGTCGGGGATGATGGTGGCAGGGTAGAGCAGGTGGTGGTGGTTCTGGAAATGGTCGGGTGGAGAAGATGAGATCGATGTTTTGGGAAGAAGGGAGTGTTTGGGTGGTAGTATAGGGTTTGGTCACTATGGTGTGTAGCGGTTGCAGCGAGGGATGATGTTTCGCGATCTGGTCCGTAGGATGTGACGATGGTAGGTGGATCCAACGATGAGATGGGAGGTTGTGGGTAGCGACCGTCGGATGGAGGAATGCAACGAAAAGGACGGCCCAAGATGGAGATGGGCGTTGCGATGTAAAGCGGGAGCTTCGGAGTTTGATGTGCGATGATGGAGCGACCGTAGGATGCTGAAATGCTTCGATCTGACGGCTGAAATCCCATACGGGCTTGGATAGTGGAAATGGGTTTGAGAAAGGGCTTTGGGCCTTGGGTACGCCAAGCCCATGTCTTCTTTAAGGACAATTCTTCTTCTTCAAGCCCATTCCTAGCCTCTTGGTCTTATGCACAACGTTCTTCGCGGCTTCCTTGCGTAACTCCTCCCGGCTTTTCACTACTTTTCTGCTCTATTCCGCTCCGCAATTCATCCAGACTTTATTTATTACCTAAAAATATAAAATTAAGTAAGAAAAATATTTATTCTTGAAAACAATGAAAATACAGAATATGGGATAAAATGTAGAATTATTGCACAACATATGAGTTAAATGCCAACAAAAAGGGATAAATATATACAATATTTGGCACTCATCAGGGATTGGTTCATGAAATGAGACGAAGATAGGGGTATGTTATGGATAAGCTTGTGTTGCTGGTGAGTTGATTTTATAGGATATGGTTGAGTTTCGATTTAATCTATACTTTGGATGTTGAACTAACCCGAGTTAAAGTGTTGAGTTGAAAGTGATGTCGATGTATAAGACATGAAGTTACATATGAGAATATAGTAATTTGCAATAGTTAAATTGAGGTATGGAGATGCAGGTGATGGTTCTGTAATGAATGGAATTAAAGTTGCATGTGTTGCTGGTTTGATGAATGAGGGTTTTTAGAGTTTTTAAGGGAGATGAATTGCAAAGGTTATAGGATAAATGAGAATTGCATGTTATGATATTGGTGTTAACGTTGTGAGAGTGTAATTGCGGATAAGGAGATCGTGGTGGTGAATGAGATGAACTGATGTTGATGTTGTAGGAGATTTAAGCTCTAACATTATAGTTGAGCTGTAGAGTTTAGTTCTGGCAGTGGTGCTTGATTGAATTGATAGTGTTGAATTGAGTTCAGTTGAAGTAGTCTATAATTTTGATGCAACTGATGGGTTATGTGTGTAGAAAGAGTGTTGCTTAGTGTTGTTGCAAGTAAACTTAAATTACAGTTGTGTTGGACTATAGAGTTCTGTTAGAATAATAATTTGTGTAATAATCAGAAGAATAGAATCAGGTTGATAAATTTGACCAATAGAGGATTTGCCTTGTGCCAATGATTTTCCTTGAACCTTTCAACTCAGTCATATATCTGACTGAATCTGATTTACCTGAATCAGTCTTCTGACTGAGTTAACTTTGTTATTTGATCCAATTTGACTTAATGATAAAACTCGTTGACCTAACCAGTTGAATTTGACTTGACCTTGATCCTTGAATGGACGTTGACCTTTAGTATATATTTGACTGTCGGTTTAACCATTAGTTGACTGATGATTTTTTCCCGGTCACCTGACTTTTCCAGTGCCATTTCCGACCACCTTTGCTACTTTTTCCGATAGCTGATTTGAACGTAGACTGTCAATAGAAACTTAATAAAGAAAGAGATAAAAGCGTTCTAGAACGAAGATTGAGATAGAGTAAAAGATATCGACTGGGATTCTGAAGGACTATTTTTATGTCATTGTCATGGTGATTCAGATGGTAATTACATGTTCAATATGATGACAACGTTGAGGATAACCGTGGATGGGAAATTGTTGATTGAGAACATGGTTTGCCTTGAATATCATGTGGCCACTCTTGTAACCTTTTCTATAATCATTAGTTTTTCTTTAATTTTGCGAGCATGATTAGTCTTTATTATTTTGTAATCATTAATATTCATTTAATTTGCGAGCATGATGGGTCTTTACTGCTTTGAGCATTTTTAACGCAAATTAAAGTTTGCATGCAATTTATGTTTGAGTGCAATTAAATGTGTATGTTGCTTGATGTATGTGTTATCCATTTCCATGCGACGAGAGTTTGTGGTTTTCCCCATAGCTCCTCACTAAGTTAAATATGGGCGTAAAAGCATCCCATATATATTATCTTATATAGGTCCTGATGGTTCTTAAAGTGGAAACTAAGGTGTCCAACATTACTGTAGAGGCGTAAAAGTAGCATATGGATTATTTAGACCCTCGAGGTTGTCTGGTATCAGCTTGGGTTGATATTATATTTTGTATCTATTTACGCAATTGATATGGCCGTAAAAGCAACCAATATTATATACTTAATTTATTTTGGGAAATTTGGCATATGTATATTATGCTTGATTTTTCAATCTTATTAGAATGGCTAGGTTTTTATGAGCATAATCTTTTAGATGCATGAGCGGATAGGGGCCTTCATGCATCTGATGATGTGGTCATAGTTTTCAAAACTTTATTATTATGTTCCGGACTTAGATGGTGATTCTTGATTTATTAGATGTACATATTTTGTGTGAATGGTGTTGTCATTTGAGATTGGAGTTATCTTGGAATCGTTTTCTTTTTTAAGCGAGACAAGGTTAGGACAACACATGTTTAGTTTATTCTAACGCCATTTTCCTAGAACATATCAGAGGTGTTCCTTTTTCTGAGGGAATGATATTGTAGTGATTTTCTGCTATGTGATGCGTTTAAAAGTATATTTTTTATTATTCTTCGTAGAATTGTGTAGCACGTTAGTGATTACTTGGATATTATATATTTCCACTAAGCCCCCCTTTGGGATGGTGTTCTCACTCGTTTCCACTTCAGTCTTTCAGTTATCTGAAGAAATGGTGCACATGAAGATATCCGTTTTACGTATCTTAAAGCTTTATCGAATTAGAAATAATGTTGTAAATGTCTTTTTATATATGTATTGTTTTGTTAATTTGTAAAACAACATATTATTTCATTCATGTAATATAATAGTGTATTGGGTAGTTTTGGGTAAAGTTTTGTAGCATATTTCTAAATTGATTGGTTAAGTAAATGATTTAGATCCTTAATGCCTCATTATGTAGTTGATTTCTTGGATTAGTAAGTAGCTAGATTATGAGGCGCTACAAGGAAGCAGAGGACTATCGTTTATGCTTTTACTGATTTTCTTGAATCCTGAACATAACATTTATTGAAACCACTTGTGTTAGTAAAATTTAACATACCTTAAAATATTATGCGTATATATCTAAATATTCCATTAAACATAGTTTATCTATCAATATTTCAGTTGAATCCAAGAGAGTATGTCGGTATCAAAATGCAAAGTTTCAATTTTTCTAATATGCATATATATGCTAAAAAAATAACGAAAACAAATGGATTTTATTTGAAAACGACTTGTGTCTCTAAGCATATTCAATTCTACGGATAAATCTTTTTTTTGGAATCTGGAAATAGAGATTTAAAACCGAATAGATATTTTTTTTTGAATCAGATTTATGTAATTCGGAGCATGCTTATTTAATGAAATCGAACGAATTGATATTTAATGAAATCGAAAGAATTGTAGAGGTGGATGAATTTTTCTTGAAATGTAATGACGAAACAAAACCAGTCACTAGACTTATTGTTGTTGAACTTGAATAGCTTCCAACTTAAGTTGGTTCTAGATTCTAATATAGCTCCAGTTTGAAATATAGCACTAGCGACTAACATAGATTTTTAGATGTAGGGAAATAATATATAGAGAACACTAGTGATCGAAATTAAATTTTATTCGTTGCAGGTAAATAACTTCCAACGTGTTTATGTAGATGTTCCAAGTTAGTGGTAACATAGCTCCGGCAATTAGCGGAGATTGTAAGTTGCAAGGAAATAGTAGATAGATAATGGTATCGAATAAAAGAAAATGAGTCACTACGATCATTGTGGCTGATCATAAGTATGTTCCAGCGTATTCAAGTAGTTGATCCAAGTTAGTTGTATGATAGGTCTAGCGGCTAACATAGATTTTCGTTGCATGAAAATAGTATATAGTACTCTTTGGTGACTATTATATTTTCAGACGCAAACATGAGTAGTTGCAGGGAACCAACGACTAATTTTTTAGACAGTTGATAAAATTTAGTCGCAAGAGACACTTTTTCTTATAGTGAGCCAACAAAAACTTTACAAGTATCAAGATCATCAAAGGTACGTATAGATATCTCTATCTTTTATCTTGGTCGTGGTTAATAGTCTAATACTTATGATGTGTGAGCGCATTTACACTCGCCAGGGTACCTAAATATTTTAAAGAAATCATGTTCTTACTGAAGACTATTATAAAGGAGTTAGCGAAAACTGGGGAAAAGTTGATTATTGAAGAGAAGTTAGACGTGGGTGCAAATGTAGTGATGTAAATTATAATTATTGTTATTCTTGTGGTACAAATATGAGGGACGATTTTATTTCCGAAAAGAACCTTAATGAAATTGAATATGAAGAACCAGTTCAAGCAAAAACTAAATTTGCAGCAGTAGTAGTTGAAAAGCACTCGGAAAGTTGTGCCAATATAAATACCTTTGCACCCTTATTAATTTCACACACACCAGGTAATTAGACGAAAATTTAAAAAGTGATGAGTAGTTTTACCCTGTCTCTTCCTTAAACCTGTCATAATGTGTATCCGAGTTCCGAATACATTTGATATTCCCCACAGAAGTATCTTCATCATTCGTGTTATGAAATTTGGAAAAACCACGACCATGAGCCCTTACACAACCTAAGAGCTTCTTTTACCAGCCACTAACATCAAACCTTTTTAAATCCTTCACAAATACATCGACAGGAAACTCCAAAGGAACCATAGATCTGTAGTGAAATGACTTGTCATGATATACTTCATCCAGATATTCTCTAAAGGTACATAAAAAAATTTAGACACTTCCTTGAGTCCCAGAAAAAGGGATGCTCTAAGATAAGTGTCGGGTTTTCACTTCTTAACCTATTTGACAAGGCTTGACACTCTTCCGATGAAAAGAGACAATTTGTTAGCCTAACATAAACAAAAAAACTTCTATTAATCAGTAGAAAAAATTTAAAATAAAAAGTTGTTGAACATAATTTGACACAATATTAAAATCTAAAAGTTTTGGTGTTAAAGTTACCGATTCCCTTCCCCGCTAATTCTCCACAACAAGTCTTCGGTTTCTTTGTCGCAGATCACACAAGCCAAGTAGTCTTCACTATGAGTGGCGTCCATCATTGGTGCCACTAGACTTTTCCCGAAGGATATGAGATCTCTCACACAAGTTGTCTCGTTTCCTGATTATAATTGAAAAGAATATAAAAGTATTATTAATGAACATAAATGGAGAAGCGGAAAAATATAAGGTTAATGATGAATCTATGGAACACCAACCTCGATGTTCTTATCAAATATACCCTTCAAATTCATCAAGAAAAACTGCAGCAAATGGAAGTGTACATGAGTGATAAAGTTTTGTGTTTTTTTATTATTTCTAGCTAGTTCAATGGAGTGGATTGTTGAAGGAGACTTGAAGTTTACAGTAATAGACCACATAGGGAGAAAAGTTCATGATCGATCTCGAGGTGTTTAAAAGGTCCATCAGAGCTAATATTAGGGCAATAATAATAACTTTTTTATGTTTTTTTATTTCTTGTTATTTCTCTGACTTTTTTGGTACTGGGAACAAACCCAACAATCACATTCAAGTATTTTAAAAACACATTTTTATCTTATTGAGTCTTGTTATGATTCTTTTAAATCCAAATTATTTTATAATAACTATATAGATATGAGTCTTCTTATATGTACCCCTTAAAAAAGTTATCCTTACTTCTTATTGAGTGAGTTGTACACTTAACTAAACATCAGTTTCTCTTTCTGATTGCTCTTTAATTAACATTTGAGCTCATTTTTATTTAGATATATGACATCTTATTTAATTTTTATTTTTCCAAACATATTTTTTTTTGTTGATATATCATTGAAACTTTATTTCTTAAAATTGTATCCCAATTTTAACCATGTCAACATCAAACAAATCTTAACATTTAAAAGAGAATAAAGTTTGGTTTACATATTATTAATTTCACCAAAAAAAAAAACCCGAATCATTCAAGAAAACTTCTTATAGTATTGTGTTTGTAAAATTTTGTAGTTTTTTCTAGTTTTGATTTCACATTGCTATTGCAAGTTATGTGAGTTTTGAAGAGATTTTCAATCGCAATAACAGTGGACTGGATATCAATTTTAGTATAATTATGGTATCTTGTAATTTTGAAACCAAAACATATATAAACGGATTTACATTATCTTCTTTTTCTGTGGTAATATATGGTATAACCTTAATTTTGAACAAAGAATATGGATCGATTAAACAACAATTAAAAGATAAATAGGTTTCTAAATTTGATACTTAGTTAAGAACAATTAAAAAAAATGGTGGTATGCATGTTTTCGGTCGATCCCAAGGATCATCTAATTGTATATATAATTTGTAAGCATTTCAAGGTAGACATGGAGGAAATCGATGAGCAACCAAAATCAGTAAAAATACGTCATATTGTGGCAGTGCGATTGTCTAGGAAGAGGACTTATCAATCCAACTATGAATTTTTATGAGCATTTATCGATCTCATAAATTATGTGATAATGTTAAGGTCCTATTCGTAGTCATAGAAGAGTGGTTTGGTATCCTTGAACAAGCTCTAGTGTCGCAGCAAAATCATGTACCATCAATTCCCAACGTGATTCCTTTATATTTTTCAGGTTATCAACATTAAATTTTGACAACTTTCTAAAAATCGTATTTGCATAGATAAAAGCTCAATTTTAGCACGCTTTAAACACATCTGAATCGACAATAGTATTATAGCAGAGTTGTACTCGATTTGGGAAATTTTCATCGGTCATCAAAGAAATATTCTAGTGGTTTTGTTTTGGACATCAACATCTTTTGTGTTCTCTATGATGTATCATGCTAACCTTATAACTAAGAATGGTCTTACGCTTGCTATGTTATCAGGTACATAACTACGCATATAGATTAATTTGATGGCATAGTTTGTCACAAGAATGTAAAACTAATTTTAAAAAATTTTATTTTTATTTTTGAGCCACAAATTGATGTGATGAGTTGATTGATTACACTCCTTGAATTTCTCCAACACAATTTGCAGATGTTTCTTTACATCCCATTGGAAATGATCTAAAATTCAAACCAACATTGTTACCCTTCATAGTGTTAGATAAGTTTATTGTCTACTAACTACTGGCTTTTACGATCTTGAAACCTCAAGTCGCAAACACTCTAAGGAAAATATTTCCCTTTCCAACTTATCCGACCTTCCGTAATTAGCATCACCTCTACTATCAAAAAGCATCATCAGATTAATGGTAAGAAATTATATTCAAGTACGTGTAAGTATGTAAACGGCAAGGAACGCTACTACTTAGAATGACTAGATTCCCAACCGATAAACTTTATTTTGTACATCGCAGATGGAAGTATTGTTTAAATTTTAAGGGAACAAATGAAGGATCTCTTGGTTCGATTGCGTGAAAGTGGGGTTCGATATTTATTAGTTTCACGTAATGTGCATCTGACTTCAGTTGTACATTGTGATGGTGACGATAAAATATGTACTAGTAGTTGGAGATTAGTAGTGCCATCGATGAGGGTACTTTGCCGTTCTTAATTCGAAAATTTTTGGACTCACCGTGGGTGAAATTCGGTAATGGAATCTATAAATACAGGTGTATCCATGCTTACTTTACCAATATCCTTTGATCAAATGGAAAATATAAAACTAATTGTTAATGATCTGAAATTTGGAATGAAAGTCATGGAGGAATGTGGAGCATTAACATTGGTAAAATGTGGTGAACTTGCAAAGATCGTGAAAAAGTTCATGAAACATATATAAATGTAAAAACAAAAAAAGATGTTAACAATGAAGCTAACGAAATGATAAATAGATCAAGTAAACTCAAGAAAATGTGTTGAATGACATTGGCGAAAGGTGCTTCATATGACATAACCTAACGCTTTTTATCATAGACATCCTCCATCTCCATATAGTACTTAATATAATAAATTTGTTTTCCATGTATTTGCTAAGACTTGAATTAGTGATCTCAATGAGCAAGAAATTGCTAATCTGTTGTAGTATATTAAATACTTTGGTAAACTTCATATTTTCCGTAAAAAAAATATATTGTAAGTGAACAATTAAAATAATGTATGTACTTCGAAGGGGTATTTAAATTTGACTCTGCTGGTGTGTCTATAAATAATTAAAAAGAATGAGATAGAAAAAATTTCTATTCATCTTACTCCATGGTCAAAACCGTTTTTCTATTTCTGAAAAACTTTCCTATAAATTTGAATTTGTTAAAACCTTTCATATATTCAAAAATCTAAATTGTTTCATCATTATGTATTTAAAAAAAAAAAGATGATGTACAAGGAAAAACAAAGATAAGTTTATTTAGCCGGTAATTTTAGATGTTTCTCAACAATATGCTTTTTCAAAATGTTTCAGAAAGAAAACACAAAGAAAGAACATATACAACACAAAAGATGACCTCTTGCTGATTTTGGGGGTGGGAGATGGGGCTCGTCGACACCCACTTACTAAATTATCGAGTGTCATTGAGAGTCATTTTTTGTATGCTAGAGAAGTTGTAAGCAAGCAAGTATGGGTGATTTTCAAGTGTTAAAAATATCAACCCACTCTGTTACCTTACCAATTTTTAAACTAGATGAAAAAAAAAAGTATTTCTTTTAGTTCGTCTCCCACCATCGGTCATTTTTAGTAGTATAAAATCTAAATTACTTTGAGGTGCAAATTTAAACTGTTGTTTCAGTTTTATTAATGTTTTTTTGGAAGTGACAACGAACGATAGATGGTCAACTAAGAAAATTTATGGACTTCAATTTGTCCATGCATTATGCTAATGAATATGGCTGAACTCCATTTTACTCTTACACACAAGTTGCATATATAAAAAGTCTGCAGTTTTAACCATACCCAAAAAAGAAAAAAACTAGACTCATCCCTAATCCATATAGAAGGACCGATATTTTTTATTCAGATTTATGAGATTGACCTCTCGCACCCAAGCATTTCTTTTTTTTGTTTCCCACATGACACACATTGTCATATATAGAAATTTTGGGAAGCGCAGGAGCAACTTCCCCTATTTTCTTGTTATAGATAGAGAAATTGGCGTTGTAGAGTTTCAAATTCAATTTTCTTGATAGTCAAAAGTATTGGTCTTACCAAGTTTTGAACTTGATGTGCTGAAGAGTTTCAAAATCGTTTTTTTTTCTGAATGACAGAAATAATGTTTCAAGCAAATTTTGAACTTGAGGTGTTAACGAGTTTCAAACTCTCTCGATTAAAAATTGGTGTTAGGAACAATTTTTTGGTAGAGATAAAAATTGGTAATAATAACAAGTTTTGAACTCGGATATACACGATAGAGATTTTACTATGTGAGTAGGGGTGAGCATTTGGCCCGAAATCCGCGGATTTAACCGGGACCAACCGTTTATTTGCGGATGGATGTCCGGACCGTCCGTTAATGGGTTGGATGCGGATAGAATTTTTGAAATCCAACGGATAACGGATCGGGTCCGAATGCAACCTTGAAAATCCATTGGACATCCATATCCGTGAAATTAAGGGCATTTATATAATTTTAGAAAATACTATGGATCATTTAGTAACTTTTAAGATGTTTGCTTGAGATGTTGTACATGATATTTTTATATTTGTATACATATATAGGATATGTAGGTTTCATAAAGAGTCATTTGTGTTAGCTTTATTTTCTTTACTATAAATTTTTAGTAAAACAAATCCATTGGATTATCCGCATCCAATCCGTCCATCCGTGCATCCACTGAATGCAAATCCGTTGGATATGGATTGGATGCGGATGCCAAAATTGAAATTCACAGTGCAATGGATTGGATGCGAATGAGGCGAAAACCGGTCTATACCGGCCCATGCTCACCCCTAACTGTGAGTCTCTGACATCCTATATAAGACTTCTCCAAAGTCCAAACCAAGCCCAATATTAGCTAGGCTCCAAAAGGACCAAAACCAAAATCCCCTGTGCAAAACTGAATTGTGTACACATATGCCCTTCAAATCCCATTCTCTCTCTGGTTCCTCCTCACTCCGAGGATTCAATGTGAAACTTTGAAACCCTAATTTTTTCCAGAAAGATTGGTTTATTTCAAGAATCATCACTTCATCTCTGATTCCAACTCTCCAAAAACAAACCTGATTTCACTCTCTAAGAAAAGTACAATCTGAATTCGAAGAAGAAGAAGAAGCAATAATGTCGAGCATTCAGGAAGAGAGATGTACCATGAAATCCTTTTAAGGTTACCAGTGAATTCATCATTAATTGTATGTAAGTATGTTTGTAGAAATCGATTATTCCCTTATTTCCAACCTCATTTTTGTGACAAATTTAAACCTATTCTCATGCTTCAAGGTTCTGATAGTAATCAACTTTACTCCATAGGTTATGAATCATCAGGGTGTGCAATTGAAAAATGTTGCTTTTGAAATGGATCAACCATTTAAATCTTTAGATTATGATGTTGGGGTTCATGTAATGGTCTGGTTTGGATATGGTTGTTTCATTTCATTATGTTGGCGGTGATGGGGTTTTTCTTGTTGTTGGAACCAACTCACAAGAAAATATTAAGAAATACCCACTAAATCCCCTAAAAGTTTGAAGGCATAAGTGCATCTGGGTTTGATTACAAGTTGGCAATAGGTGCACAAAGTTGTGGAAGAAAGGGTACTGTTCTACTCAAAGTCTATTCGTTAGCATCAAATTCATGGAAAACTGAGATTACCATACCTTATCTGGGGTTCTTGTTAATGGCAACTACCAAATGATGTTAGGATTCATTTGGAAGTATGACAGATGCTGAATTATGGACTTCGAAATTTTTGGATTAGACGCTATATCACTACTCATGAGAGCATTATTAAGGACCATACATAGTTAACTCCGTTGTGGTCTTTTCAGATTCTATTCTTGACTTCTGGTAGCCTAGTGTTGTATGACACAGAACATGGAAGTGTTCAAGAACGAAGTAGGCATAAACATTACTTTGAGGACAGCGTGAATTATTTGGACAGCTTAGTTTCTCTCAAGTCGGGTACTTGTGTTGAGAGGGATGGAGGATACATGAATTATGAGAAACCTGAAGAAGGACAATAAGCTTTGAGCGAAAGAAAAAGAAAAACAGGTGAAATTGAGTATCCTATTGGGTTCATGTTATTACTACATTTCTGCAATTTTTGCCATCGAATTTTAGTGAATTATCATCATAAAATTAGTACTATGTTTCGTTTCGGATTTCATATGTGTTCTTCTCATTTTCAGACCCTTAATGTATATCATGGATTCCTGAATTCTCCGGGAGTGTTAAGAGTCATGTTTATAGATGCTCTATAAAATTCTCCATGTTCACAGTCATTCTATATCAGAACAATATACTGAGTTGCTGAAAACATGTTCGCAGTCATTCCATGTTTATTGTTACTAAACTGAATTGCTAAAAACCGAAACCACAATTTTATCAGAACAGTAACTTTCTTCGTTTAGTAACCTTTTGATAGTCTATGGTGACCCTGGAGGCTCTTGAAACATGTATTCCTGAAATGTCACAGTAGATTTAGGAAATCTTACAGTCGAAAGGGAAAACAGTTTATGATGATGCTGTTGAAATGGATCTCCCATTCAGAACTTTAGATTATAATGTTGCATTATCGTAATTGATTGGTTTGTATTTGGAGGAGTTATTAAGAATTTTCTTTTTGTATTTGGAATCCTGTCTTTGAGTCTCTGGCAACAATTTAATACGAGATGGAGAGATTTGTGCCTATTGAATGTTAAATGTAACGATGCATCTGTCTCTAATTTATTCCCACAGTCGATCAATGAAAATACCTATATATATGCATTTTCATTTCCTTAGTTGAGCCTTATAAGATTCCGTTTGAGTTTCTTTATCTTATTGATCGTGGTGGTGCCTCTCGGAGCTTGAGTATGCTTTTTCCAGGGTTGATAAACATAAGATGCCCTTTGCGGACTTGGCAATAGAAACTATTACCACCTCAATGATGCCCCTACGGTTGAAGGATACTTATGACCCCACACAGGTGCATTGTTTCAAGTACATTTGTTTTGCCTTTTGAATTTCCCATATTGATTCTAAGGTCTAGTTCAGTTGATATCAAAATGAAAAAATAATGATGCAAACTGTTTGTTTTGTGATGCTCGTTTGTTGTAACAACTGCTTGGTTTCTTATCCCTTAATAGTAGCGATAGATGTGAATGTTCCATGTCATGAGATTTCTGAATGCAAAAAGTTAAATTTGACGGAAACCAGAAAACACTCAAAGAGATTTGAAATGAAAGAGAGCATATAGAATTATGATATTGCAACCTAAATGAGAAACTTTTTAGCCTTCTGTCTTTCTCTAGGATCTGCATCAGCCTGACTTTTCCCAGGTATTGAGACTCTTTTTTGCGACTTAGAGACTTGGTGTTGAGCATTTCTACTATCAGCCATCCAAGTCTGGTAACCATTTTAAGATTTTCACCATGATTACTTTTTTGCACATGTTCCAGCATGCCACCAAGAGTCACCCAGGCTCTAAAAGTTTGCTAGGCGTAACTTCGCTTGTTTAAAGCAGAGTGCTTGTGTTTGTGGTTTTTGAAGTAGTTTTCTTCTTCAAACTTGGAACCTGGTAAAATTTGATTGCTTTGTGCTAATTGTTTCAACGTAAATGTATTTGTGACAGGGAAATTATAATTTGCAAGGTATTTGAGACTGATTCATCCGAAGAATGAACAAAACCGACCAGCTTATCCAGTCCAGTGCTTATAATCCAACACTCATAAGTTGATTCAGCTGCGCTAGACTAGTGTGTTGGATTCAGACTTTAGAAGTTAACTACAGTTGTACGTTCTTTTGATAATCACTGTAACATGCCCCAAACCAAAACCGAACACAAGGGGAGCCAGCCACACATGTGGGCCTGGTTGATTGGACTTGAATTATGTGAATTGCTGCTGGTGCGTTGTCCCTGCTCAACGATTTTATCCTAACAGTTTATATGTCAGCATTTCCAATGAATTGCTTCCGAAGTTGCCTTCATTTGTTTCATTTATCATTGATCAAAGATTCAAAATGATCATTAATACATCCAAGTAGTAGAACAGGAAAAGTGACTGATCAGATTGGCACCAGTGCGGTTGTGCAACAGTGTCGCTACTCTGTGATGAGCTTCTTCTTTTTGTGAAGGGGTTTTGTGTTCACGAAAACCTGTTCTGCCATGATAAATCATCACCTTCGGCTTTCTCGATCTCCAATTCGGCTGTTCCAAATGAACTGGTACCCCTCAATGCATCCGAAATGAAATTACCATACCTCATGGGTGCTAACGCTTCTGCTCCAGCTCCATAAACTAATCTCTATAACCACATTTAGAAAGTAAACTACGAAAGCATTATATTTCACAGGCCTATCAAGTGAAATATAATCATGGATTCAGACCGTAATTAGAAAGTGTTGGAATCTTGCAACAATAAGATACTCGTTAGATGTCAAGGTTGGACGACAAATAGCTCTATCACAAACAACTTGACGAGGGCAGAATCCACAGGTATGACAACTAGCTACTACAATCACAATCAAATCTCAAGCAATGATCAAACCACAGCGACTGCAAAATTGGAAGTTCGAAACCATGGAGTCTTCCATTTCACAAGGTCCAAATTCCTTCAGAAGCTCCTGGAAATTGCCCCCTGCACCTCAATCCCCAACCCACTGATGTCTACTACAACTTCATAACCTAGAATTCAAGTGATTTCATATCCATCTCTGAACAAGTTCAGTCTAAAGATTCAAACTTCACTATTAACATCTACTGGAAGGTAACTCAAACCAGCAACATTTACAATTACTACTCTGCCTTCTGCTCATACTTTTGGAGACAGACTAGTTACATATTTATACCACTGCTACATCTACAACTTCTCATCTGGAAATATTTAGTCAGGTTTGAATGGGTGATTCCTTTTAACTTTGTCTCGCCTTCCTATAATTCTGGTTTGTCTCTTTATTATTACTGCCTATTTACTAGTTTAAGAAATTCTCTATACCTAATTCTAATTCTAAGGCTTAAAGATTGATTGCTGTCAGATTAATATATCAGAATATATGCTAAGGTTAGACAACTTAAAATAGACAGACATTCCTACAGGCTTTTTAGCAATTCCAGGCTTAATAGCAATTCCATACTACATAGGCTAGAAACATATTGCATAGTTTTAACAAACATTATCATTTTAACAATAATTATTCATATTGTATCTCCATCACAAAAGTTAATTATGCCATTCAAAATAAGAAGATTCAAAATAGGAACATGGTTTTTTGTAGTCATTACTTTCCTCACACCTCTCAGAATTATGTAGTGCAACCTACCAGTTTAGACAGCATTAGCATCTCCAGGTGCATCTGTAGCTCTTTCTGCATGTATTGGAGCATTAAGGTCAGGTACAGGCATAACAACAAGTTCTGGAGTTGGCTCTCTCTGGGGAGGATTCACTTCGCCCAGCCCTGCATTGGCCAGAACAGCGACATCCTCAACCATCTGCCTAATCTCAGGCGCCAGCATGAACAAGTTGGGGAAGGTGACAGATACAACAGAAAGGGGAATAACAGAATTCTCTTGAATAATAGCTCTGACATCCTCAGGCACAGGTATAGAAAAGAACCCTTGCCGTGCACCTCCACAAACCACGTACAGATCTTCTACAAGCACTACCCCTTCATTGATCACATACCGACCTCGTCGGGGATTAATAACAACCAACACCTAGCCATCCTTAGCACCAAAAATGTGATCATCACCTGGACAAGAAGTTCCTCCTCACTGACCTTGATTTCCACCACTCCTTGTTGGCCCCTTATCCCCATCACCTCTAGTTCCACCACCCCCATTCCCAATCCCAGCATCACTGCAACCACCATTTCCCCATGCACCACTCCAACCTCCACTCTCATGTACACTACCCTGACAAATTTGCTTTCCCCCCCACTCCACAAACATCATTCTCCTGACAATTTGGCGGAAAACACATAAACCCAATATCAATTTACCATCTGATTGGTTTCCAAACCAAACTTACATTATTATATCCAAAAAACAAATTCTCAACTATATGCAATTGCATGACCAAATTTCCTCTTCCTATCATGAACACCCTCATGAGCCGTCTGACCATGCACCTCTTCGTGGATACCCAAATCTTGAGACATAGTTGGAGAATTTACCTGCCTGGCACTGGTTGGAAAAAACTGAATGGGAAGATGAAAAACTGTCTCTTTTGCTTTTATCATGGATGGGAAGAGCAACCGTTCTCACATCGCAACCGTCAAACCTCTCATATGTCTCACTGATCACCACACAATTTATTCCTAGAGATTGTTATTGCTTGATTATGCATACTAGCAGGCCTACTGGCTATTTACAAGAGTATGGCAAAATCAACCGCATTTTATTGGCTCATGCGAAGCGGCATTCAAAACTTGGCAGCTACAATCCTCTCAATAACACGGGTCGGGTCTCGGGTAAAATTCAATGGTTTATGCTCTCGTCCATTAACCCATTTGACGGGCCACTTCAACGTAAATGGATACTACAGCACATCAAAACCCAACCCAGTGCAGCTCACACAAGTAAGTCTCAGCTCAATTATCGAATATAAGTAAAGCTACACAGCTGGCTGGCACCATACACCGAGAACCATCAGTCAAGAACCAATTTGCAAAATTTTTGGACAATTCAATGATCTAAGGTCGCCATCCCAAGGTTTGCTAAGAGATAATAAATCCAAATTAATCAGACAGACTATAGAATATTATTCACCTAATGTCATTGGCCAGATAGTCCTAAACAACATACATGATAGGAGTCATATAAAGAAGGAAATTTTTGGCGTAGATATAAAATTCACTTCAGCATGCATTACCTTAAATACTTCAGAGTGGCAAGCAAACCCCAATGTCATTATAGCTTGTACTATGCTCGACTTCATTTTCTTAACAGGTCTGCCTCTCAAGGTGTCCCGGTAGTCAAAAGCTTCACCATAGTCGGTAAAGCTCAGCAACACGGGTTCTGGGAACGGATAACTAGCAAATGGAAATTTTACTTCCACTCAGTTAAATTTTGGATCTTTCAGCTATATCAACATCACCTGCAACTAAACAACAAAATGAAACCCTCCCAAATACTTATCTACACATCCAAATTCAAATTAAAGTTACCTACCCCACTACTAATTACAACAACACTCTTAACATCATCATCACCACCATTACAAGTTTTGAAACTTCTTTCATGGCTTCTTCATCAGGAACCAAACCAACAGACCAAGTTGAAAATCTGGTTGAGCAAATGAATTCTTCACTAAACATTCCTGAAGATTTATTTCCAAAAGTTTTTATCAATGTTGAGAATACGCTACCTAAAAAGAAAGAGGATTGGAAATGGGTCTTTATTGGCAGATACTGCAGCAACATTTCTCATGAAACCAGAACCATCTCAAGGTTCATTAACTCTAACTGGGAACTTAGAAGAAATGCAGAAGTCAATCTTTGGAAGAAAAGAAGAAACTATTATTCTATCAGATTAGGCAGCATAGAAGACTACAAGGTGTTTAGAAAAGGTGGTATTAGAGGAATTTTTGACAAACTAATTGTCTGAACTGAAGTTCCACCAGCTGGTCCAGACCAATGTGATCAATCTTGTGTCTCGGATTGTCTCTGCTGGGTCCGAGACACCGAGATAACATTATCTCGCCGAGATAACCGTCCAGAAAATCGGTACACATTTTTACTTTGTAAATTTATACAGAGAGAGGAGACGTGTATCTAATTAGAAGTAGAGACGTGTATAATTACATGTCAAGCTTGTGTACCTAACACAAGTATCGGGCAACACTTGTATACCCTTTGAGGGAATATACTATTAACTCTCTTGTCTTGTACCAGGAAGAATTTGATTTGTCTTCCAGTCAAACTCGAACTCTCTCGACAGAATGTCTCTTCTTCGTGTCCGTGGGTATACAGTACACAATTTACTCTGTGATTTAGGAAGTCTCTGAAGGATGCATACAAATTAGTTAGGGTTTATTTCTTCCTCTTCTTCATATATGATGTAAAAATTAGTTAGGATTTAGTTAGGGTTTATTTCTTCTTCTTGGTAATATGATGTACAGTAATTCATACGAGTTTATACAAATTTAAGGTTTTGATTTTTTTTTTATGATGGGATCATATGCTGTAATTAAGCTGATTTATCAATTGTTATCATTTTTGTTTGATTCATTCAAGTTCTAAGTAGTATTATTTGAGTTTTAATCAAAACCAAAAAACGGGATACATGCAGCCTGTGAAAATTGTAGAGCTTCAATTGAATCACAGGGAGACCATAAAAAGAAAAAGAAAAAAAATACGAGATTTCGGCCGAAATTTTACCCGAAATTTAATTGTTCCGCCGAGTTTTCCGGTAAAATACCGTCTCAGCGAGAATATTGATATCGGCTCTTCTATTGTCGAAACCGGAAAAATCGCCGAGATTTCGGTCGTCATATCGACTATATTCAGACTTCTACCGAGTCAGGATTTGGGCACTTGTTAAAAGAGTTCCAAGGCATATCATTTCTGATATAAGCAACATCATAAGACCAACATGAATCTTTCAAGACGCAAAGAAAGCTTATGGGAGAGATGAAGATGAAAAAACCTTGAAGTTTTCTTAACTATAGATGTCACTAGAGCTCTTAAATATGGAATTGATGCTTATGAAACCCCAACTCTGTCTCACTGGATTGAAATGGCTTATGCCTTGCATGGAATTGCCTTTTTCAAGGTACGTAGAATTCTAGATCACCCTGGTCCTCTATGTGAAGAGAAGGAAGAACAGACACACACTGCTACTCAAAAAGCTCATCCATCCAATCTCAATAACTCTTACCCCTCAACTTCCAATATCCCAACAAATTCTAACACCAGTAGCCCTCAGAACAACATCAAGATAAGGCATTACACTGACAGAGATGTTGCGGAGGAATTTGCCATCAAAGTGCGGCTAGCACAAAGACAAATACTCCTAAAGAATAGCTCTGAGGAGATGGATGGTCCTGAGGATTACATCATCTTCAAAGCTGGTTTGCTTCAACCTATTGATGGAGAAATACCAACCATCAACCCTGAGGTCATAACTTGTCAAAAGAAACACAAAAAAATCATGGATAACAACAGACAAAAGGATAAAATGCTGAAAAAGAAGAGTTACAACATCAAGGCTGCTGCTAGGAAACACAATACTAATACTGAGAATGGGGTGGAAAATAATATCAACCCTGACAACATCTTCCCAAAAGTGCAGACTCCCCTCCCAAAGAATTCAACACATAATATCTTTGATACAACACCTTCTCAAGCTGATATCCAACACCAAATCAATGAAGATTTCAACAATCAGAAGAAGTTGTTATGGAAAAGAAGAAAGAAAGAGTTTAAACTCAAAGTTGTTGATAGTGAACTTCATCCTCAGCTAATTGACCCAAAAAGAAAGCTCTTTCTTTCCTCTACTGCCAATGATCACCCTCTCCAACTATGGGATCAAAACATACCATTCAAGAGGAGTAATAACCATGTGATGCAAATGGAGGCAGATCATCTAACTGACTTGACTAATGGTGGTCCTGAGGGATCTAATCCTTTTCTAAGCCATCAGGTAATCCCTTATACTCTGTGTTATCCTTTTCAAAGTGACTATTTTAGCTACAGAAATATTACCTTAGTTATAAGGATAATTGTCATCCTTAGCTTAAGTAAACAGCATAACAACACCACCCTCCAAACTGTTATTTCTATAGGTTATATCATTATCATCTTCACTTATCCTAATGTTTCTTATTTCTGGCAATTTTATTCTGTCATGTCTTGGAACTGCCAAGGTCTAGGACAGCAAAATACTAGTAGACCACCTGAATAACATGCTGAACAAACATAATCCTGATATTGTCTTTTTATCTGAAACCAAACAACACTAGGAATTTAAAAACCATTCTTGGAAAGATAGGTGTCACTAATTCTTGGTTTGTTGAACCTAAAGGAAAAAACAATACTGTTGGAGGCCTAGTGTTAGCTTGGAAAACTAATCTTAAGGTCACAATAGAATATTTCTCCAATCACCACATTAGTGCCACAATATATCCTAGTATATGAGCACCTTGGTTTTCCACAAGCTACTGTGGTAGCCCTTACACCACTCCTGATAAAATACACTCTTGGAAAATGATAGAAAATACTGATAGAACTAACACTCTTCCTTGGCTGGTTATGGGTGATTTAAATATTGTTTTTCATGATCATGAGAAATTCGGTCAACACCATATTGATACTTCTGAAGCTACTATTTTTCTGGAGAAAATTGAAGAAGCCAACCTTACTGATTTGGGCTACACAAAATGTCCTTTTACCTGGACCAATAGAAGAACTTGTATTCATCTCACTGAGCAAAGATTGGATAGAGGTCTGGCTAACTAAACCTGTCTTGAAATACACCTAAACACCACTATCACCAACCTCCCTGCTATTGGTTCTAATCATAACCCAATCCTCCTCAATAGCAATCCCAATTGGAAGCAAGGACACATTCCATTCAAATTCTTTGGACCCTGGCTTAATCACCAGGATTGCAAAGCCATCATTGTTGAATGTTGTAAATCCCATCACAAAGGATCTGTTGCCATAAAAATTTCAAGAAAATTAAGAGATATCAAAGTTAAATTAAAGAAATGGAACAAGGAGATCTATGGCAATACCAAAACTAATCTAGAAGACAGTTTACAACACCTGGAATGGATCACCGAAAATCAATTCAAAATCAATAGAGGAAAGGATATAAGAGAAGCTAAAAAGAAAGTTGAAAACTGGCATAACATTCAGGAATGCTTTTGGAAAACTAAAAGCAGGGATCATCTTATCCAACTTAGAGACAAGAACACTAGCTTCTTCCACCTATCTGGTAAGAAAAGATACATAAGAAATAAAATTGTCTCTATACAATAAGCTGATGGATCTTGGATGCATAATAAGGATAAAGTTGCTAGATGCTTCACCGATCGCTTTGCTACCATGGCCACTGCTGAACCAATAACCATCAATTATTCCCTCATAAATCTTATACCCACCACCATAACCACCACTGATAATGCCAATCTCCTTAAGATCCCTGATGCTGTGGAAATCTAAAGTATCATGTTTAGTATGGCAGGTGACAAGGCCCCAGGGCCTAATGGCTTTTCACCAAACTTCTTCCAAGCCAACTGGGATATAGTGGGTGAAGACATCACTACAATTGTTCAGAATTTTTTTACCTCTGGGTATATTCTCAAATAAATGAACTCTACTTTCATCTCCCTTATCCCCAAAACACAAAGTCCTACTACACCTGCTCATTTCAGACCAATATCCTTATGTAATACAACCTACAAAATCATATCAAAACTTCTGGCTCAAAGACTAAAACCCTTTTTGCTAAACCTTGTATCCCCTTTTCAGTCGGGTTTCATTCATGGCAGACAAATATATGACAACATAGCTATTTTCCATGATCTTATACACCATATGAATACTAGAAAAGGAAAAAAGGGAGCTAATAGCACAATGGGAATCAAGATTGATATGGCCAAGGCCTTTGACAGGGTAAATTGGGAATTCCTTATCCAAGTTATGAAACAAATGGGGTTCATCTCTCAATGGTGTAATCTAGTGCACCAGTGTATATCCACCACTACTATGGTTGTTTTGGTAAATGGATCTCCTGGAAAGTTTTTTAAACCTACTATAGGTCTCAGACAAGAAGACCTTCTATCCCCATACTTATTCCTTTTCTGCATGGGATCTTTATCTAGATATCTGACTGATGTTGAAGCTAAAGGTCTCATACATGGAATCAAATTTTGAAGTGAGGCACCTGCTACCAACCACCTTCTCTTTGCTGATGACTGTATGATCTTCTGCAAAGCTAATATGGAAGAATGTAACAACTTAATCAAGATTTTTCAATACTTTGGCACTCTTTAGGGAAGCTGATAAACTTCTCCAAATCTGGAATATTTTTCAGCAAAAACACTGCCCCAAGCATTGCAGGCATAATAAGTGATACTATGAAGGTTCAAAGAATTAGCACTTCTGACAAATATCTGGGTTCTCCACTCTTTACTCACAGAAGCAAGATTCAATCCTTGAAACCTTGTGTGGGAAAACTTAAGTTCAGACTTGCTGGATGGAAATATACTCTATCTACAGCTGGTAAAGTTATTATGATCCAAACTGTCACCTCAACCTCAAGTATTTACCAAATGAATTGTTTCAAGATTCCTAAGGGCACCTGCAAAGAGATAAATGCTATACAAAGAAACTTCTTCTGGAATAAATACCAAGACAAACCCAAAGGTCTATTCTATATTTCTTGGGATGCAGTTAATAAACCAAAAGACTTAGGGGGTCTGGGGTTCAAAAACATGGAATACTTCAACCTGGCCATGATCTCAAAAAATTGCCTGGAGATTGATAGAAGAACCACATTCTTTATGGACCAGTACCATGAAGGCCTCTCATTTTCCAAACCATGAAGTTATTAGAATGGAAACCAAGCCAAAGAACATTGATCCTTGGATTTGGAAATGCATTTTGGAAGGTATCTCATGCGTTCAAAAGTATTATATTTGGAGAATAGGTGATGGTACCAACATTCACATTGGGAATATAGATGGATTTATGATCTACCTGACATACTCCAAAAACCACCTCAATGCCCTTCAAACCTGAAATCTGTCAATCAACTTTTCAATACCAATGGGGAGTGGGATCAAACTGTTTTATCTCTCTGGTTCACTCAAGACATTCAAAACCTTATTCTCCAGACAAATTATCACCCAAATACTGCTGACACCATACAATGGAGCTTAACTCACACTAGAAAATTCATTGTCAAATACCTTTATGATAGACATATTGGTGACACCCAGACAGCTCCTTGGAGGGAAATTTGGAAACTGGATACCACCCCATCTATTCAACTATTTATATGGAAGTGTGCTCATGATATTCTCCCAACAAATGCCAAGTCAGCTGGTATTCTAAATTATATTAATCCAATCTGCAATTTCTGCAAGAGTGCTATTGAAGACAATACTCATGTTCTATTAGCATGTCCAGCTGCTTCTGATGTTTGGAGGAAACTCTTTGGGGATAATCATCAGCTTTTTACTGCTCACAGATCCTTTCATGATTGGTTCAACAGTTGGTTTTTACCCAATAACCCCTCTGCTAACTGTAATTCTTCTTATGCTTCCATTTGCTGGTTCATTTGGAAATCTAGATGTGACAATATCTTTAGGAATATAGATCATAATGCAGCTACAATTTCCATGAAAATCACTCAACATCTTTGATCTTATGACAGAGTGCTTCACAATCCAGGGCATATCTACATCCACTATCATGATAGCAGCACTGAGTTTATCATAAGCCACATCAGACTGGACATAAACTTTAGAGAAAAGTTTGGGATCACTATTAGCATACACATTATGGAAGTTAATAATAATATGGCTAATAGTGATGGGACACAGTATACTAACTTTGCTTTTGTGGCTCTCTCTTTCACAGGGAAATGCATCGGAGCAAGGAACTTTAAAGACCCAGCAACTGGACTCAGCAGAATAAGCAGAGGAGCTCAACTAGCATCTGTTTGGGGAAAGGAGATGAAAAAGACCAACATCAACTTTGAAGCAGAAGAGGATGAAATTCTACAAGCCATTCAGAAAGGTTACAAACTTCCAGTGCAACAACGTTTCCAAGGAGACTCTAGGAATGAAGATAGGAATTTTGAAGTCATCGACTTTGTCCTGGGAAGACTCACAAAACTAGATTCTCAGCAACACAACAATGCTGCTAAACTAGCTAGGACTATCAGTACTTCTGCTATATTTCAGAACCTAAACTGGAACGGCCCCAATTTGCAGTTATTCTGACAAGCCTTACAGCTCGGTCCAAACTTACGTATTCAGGATTACTGTAATAACTTTAATACTCTATCTAGGGATCCTCTTGGTACTAGCCTTAGCCCAGTTGATCCCAACGTTGTTCTTCTGGAGTAGGTTGCTCTTCTTCGAGCTGCCCTTTTACTCTTTTTATTATTAAAAAAAAAACAATACACCTTCATTTTGTTGATTATTTTTTTTTTTAGAATTGAACAATATTTTGATAAACTAATCAATACATAATTTAATGATTATTAATTTATGTGATCATCTAATATCACGGTAAATTGATAAATTTTGTCCCAACCCTATTATGTTACAGTGGTTATACAATATGCCAAGAAAATGTATGTTGTCCAACTTAAAGGAACACTATAGAAAACAGCCATAAATATAGAAGGTTTATTTAAAGGACAAACATCGAATACAGTAGCAAACAACAAAGCAACGTTCAGAACAACAACCCACCCCAAAGTTTATCGTAAGGGCACGGATCGTACCCCAGTTTATTCAATAACTTATACTCAGACTCTTAGGAAGCACGTAGTGAAATGGATCTAGTTTATCTATGACTTATTAGACTTTAGGAAGCACGTATCTATCTCTTTTCTTTTTCTTTTTTTGGGTAAACATGATATAGCTATCAGTAGGATACATAAACGTATAGTGTCTGTCTTATGGTAGAGACATGCATCCACAGTTAAATCTACTTAACAATGGATGTATATACTCCTCCATGGATACGGAAAGCCGTTGCAACTCTGTGCGTTACTGCCGCCAAATACAGTACCACCCGAACCAAGACAATTCCCATTGTTATACATTGTAGCAGATGGACCAGGACTAGTGAAATGCCATTTAAAACCACCCATATACAAAAGATTTGAGCATCCACATTTACTGTAGGTTTGAGATTCGCCGCTGCAACCTGGCAAACGATATACTGTGAAGGAAGTTGCATT
The DNA here is from genome assembly GCF_003573695.1 of Papaver somniferum. Classification (NCBI taxonomy): domain Eukaryota; kingdom Viridiplantae; phylum Streptophyta; class Magnoliopsida; order Ranunculales; family Papaveraceae; genus Papaver; species Papaver somniferum. Next base: position 3,572,150 of record NW_020632152.1, read on the forward strand.
TGCCAATTCACTTACTATGGCCGCCATGAGAAAGAAAGCCATGAATAGCACAAAGAGTGATTTTTTAGCATTAGAAGCCATTTGCTAATTGAGCTGTTTTAACTTAGTAATTGGACTGCCTTTTGAAAATAGAAAGCAAAAGGGGAGTTTTTCTACGTTTCTTGAAATTGTGTTATCTTAAGTTGGATGCACGTATTTATAGTTAAATTTTAAAGAAGGCGACAAAACTAGTGGATAATGTCTTTCAGAAGAAAAATGTCGTTGATTAGCTAATTGAAAAAATGATAATGGGCACGATGGCTGCTTCAAAGAAAATGATGTCAAAGATAAAGTGTCCAGATTTAATGCATCGTTTGCCAGCCTAAAACTTAAGAAGAAAAAGATTTACCGTTACTACTAGATTCATGGACATTCCAACTACTAGTCACGAAGAGTACATAATTAAGATTGGGAAAAACTAGTTGGATTGAGAATACGAATGCCGTAAACGAACATGCTTCTTGGCATTGGTTATTGTTGGAATCTGTTGGAAGTTAGTATGTGAAGATAATCGGAAGACCAAGTCTCTCGCATATAATCCTGTATTGTAGCTAGATAAGTATAGTGTACCTGGTCAAGATAGTTTGTTGCTCTAGGTTTACTGCTTATTCAATAAACCTATAAATAAGATTCATTATGTAAATGTAACTTATCCCAGAATGATCAAACTCTCTGGAGATCAATAATCTAATTCACCCTACGGGGTTTTTGTCCGTGGACGTAGGCGTTAGTGCCGAACCACGTTAAGTTCTTGTGTTCTTAATTTGTCTTTGATTTAGTTTTCTGTAATCGATGATCCGTCTTGATACTCATAATTTATTATGGTATCAGAGCGGGGAGATCCGCTCGAAATCGCTTCCGCTTTCTAACGTTTGTTTTAATGTTTCTTTTCATCGGTATGTTCCTGTTAATGATGAATAGTAGTCTCTTATTCATTATTGATGACTCTTAGTTCAGTTTATCAGTGTTATCAATCATACGACTCTTTCCAGGTATCTTTCTGGAAATCTCCGTGGATGTTTTATTCACGTCGAAGACCTGTTTCATATTTCAGGCTCATAGTAACACGTCTTTGATCATGGAAAGTTGCCCCTTTCATCAAAAGATTGTGTTTTTCTTTATCTGTGGTTCAAGTCAACTATTTCTAGCTTTGCACTGGATCACGAGAGTTTTTTTTTTTATATATATCTTTTGATATTTTTGCACCATATCAAAATAATGTGTTTCTGCATCAAAGTTAAAATCGGTTAAGCATATGCCAACCGAAAATTCTTTCCGAAATTTTGTATCAATAATTCTGCCATATATCCGGTATTCTCTTGTTCACAGTATCGGACGATGAACTCAAAAGTCTTTCTCTTGTCTCATATCTTGGGGCTTAATCATCAAATCCACATCCAACATACAAAAGGCCGTATAACATTCTTGTATTAAGTATGGATAGCTTTCTTTGTTTTTGTTCTCAATAATTTGTTGTTATCTCTCAAAATCATGAGTTTCTTCTCACATCTTATGGGAGTTTATTCATAAAACTCAAAATATTATGGGTATCGAACATAGAGCTACTCATGTGGCGTATGCTCTCAAAATCTCATATCATGGGAAATTATTCCTTTCTTCAAAAGGTTACTATCTTTTGTGTCAATTCAAATTCCAATAAGTTTCACTTATTGATTGTCAAATGAGCTTATACTTTGACTCTAATTCAATCTCTCCTTTTGCATCAAATGATCATATACTGTGATTGATTATCCTAGACAATTTTCATATATATTGGTTTTCTTATTACGTATGCGATTCATTATCAAATTCTGTTTTTAATCACATGGAAGATCTTTTCATAGATTTTCTCAATCAACTATATTGGCCATTAACACCACATCTCCGGTTCATGGAGAATCAGTTTTTCTACGAGTTTTCATCACCAATTCAGTTTATGTTGGTGTGCCTTGTCAACTTCAAGCTTTAACAACCTTTTAGGTTGTTCTTTTTATTACGGGTCACAAGGACGTTGTTATCAACTATATGACTCTGTCCAGCTCATGTCCCCTATTTTTCGGGATATATTCATCACAAACACAATCCATTCTCGATGGATTTCTCGGAACCTTTCCGAAATCAGTTTTCATTCAAGAAAACTCTCTTGAATGAAAACTCTATGGATTTCTCGTATTTCCATTCAACAACTGTTTCTAACAGTATTCATGGCCAAGCTTATTCCATGGCCATGTGCTCATCCGACAAGACTTGGCTTAAATATCACGAACCTTTGGTTTCCTAATCATCAAATTATAATCTACTGATCATATTTTTATCAGGGATTCTTTTTATCAGTTTCAATCAATTTCTTTCGAACTTGAGTTCGAATCAATCCAACCCTATTGTAATGGGTACAATACAATCAACTTCTTGTATTATCTACTGATGATTGATATTTGGAAAGGATTTATATCTTTCTATTCTCCAAATATAATTTGGATGTTCAGATCTTCTATTTTCAGAGGGTATCAACATCTGGGTTTACCCATCTAAATCAAATTTTTCAGCATCTTTATCAAGTTTCATCAAAATTTCTTGTGCACGGGTCTCCCTGTTCTCAAACAATCAACAGGGAATACGTTGTGCGATATTCATGTTCTGTTCTTTCAGAAACTTTCACTTTCTCTACAGGATGTGAAGTTCCAGGCAAGTCATGTGAAACCCTCATAGACGACCATCATCTGCTCCAGGTTTTTGGTTTGTCTATAATGTCATGTCTTGGTTAGAAATCTAACCAACCAAGCCCATTCAAGTCATTTTGCTCATCTGTGTTTTTTGAAGATCGAAGTCTATGCTAACAGATTCTTTTGAAGAATGAAAGTTCAAGTTCAAGGTACAGTGTACACTTCGAACACCACTCCAATTGCTTAATCAATAGCAATTTGTGAGCATATCAGTGTCCACTTAAGGAAGATAAGAGATCAAACTGCTGGCTTATGTTACCTAAGGAAGCCTGCTCATAAAGATCAACTGTCGCGGTCCAAGTACGTGAATGAAGCATCCATGCCATGGTCGAAGTACGTCATGCAAAGTTTAAATTACAAGGTTTCTTTTCAAGATATTGTCCAAGTTGCACACTTTATTTCTCTCCGTGTCCAACTTGAGGGGGGGGTGTTGGAATCTGTTGGAAGTTAGTATGTGAAGATAATCGGAAGACCAAGTCTCTCGCATATAATCATGTATTGTAGCTAGATAAGTATAGTGTACCTGGTCAAGATAGTTTGTTGCTCTAGGTTTACTGCTTATTCAATAAACCTATAAATAAGATTCATTATGTAAATGTAACTTATCCCAGAATGATCAAACTCTCTGGAGATCAATAATCTAATTCACCCTATGAGGTTTTTGTCCGTGGACGTAGGCGTTAGTGCCGAACCACGTTAAGTTCTTGTGTTCTTAATTTGTCTTTGATTTAGTTTTCTGTAATCGATGATCCGTCTCGATACTCATAATTTATTAGTTATGGATGTGGATGTGTTTTCTTTTCAAACATTGATTAATTAATTAAAAGGATAATAATGCACATTATAGATGTGGATGTATATGTTTTCTGTCGGAATGATGATTAAATTCAAAGGATCATAATTCATAAAAACAGAAAAAATAAATCAAGTGAAGCCTAAGGCATCGACAACGTAGTAGTGATCTTGTTGGAATTTGCTAATTTGTAATGTCCAAATGAAATCCAAATAAGTTTAGAACATACTGGTTGTGCATGTAAGTGTGATACAAGGTTTAGAAAAGTCTAGAATTACCTAGAGTTCAACTGTATCCAGAATGATCAAGAGAAGTCAGTTAGTCAAAAGTTTATGTAAAAAAAAATATTAGTCACGGTTAGAGATAGAGTTCAGTTCCAGAAAGATCAAGAGAAGTCAGTTAGTCAAAAGTTTATGTAGAAAAAAAATATTAGTCACAGTTAGAGATAAAGTTCAGAAAACTCTAGATAGAACTTAGAGTGTTCTACTGTCAGCAAATGTAGCCTACGATCCTGTCCCTAATATAAACTGAGCAAGAACATCAATAAAATAGTGAGTTTGAGAGAAAATAATCTTGCTCCACTGCTGCTGAACTAATACTACTCTACACTAAACAAGTATGAGAGATTCAAATATCAAAAAAAAAAAAAAAAGAAAAAAAAAAGAATTAATCTGTTTTTGTTTCGACTAATTCGTGGATGATTGATGACCCAAAAATGAATCATTCTTAACCGACCCCATTGGAAAACTATACAACAACCCCATCACATGGGAAGGTCCCGTCTGTTTGGAGATTAGCAGGGGGCCACTTTAGGGGCTCACCATGGGAAGAGTGGGGTGTGGTTATTGTGTGGTTTTCCACTCGGTCTGTTAAGAGTTTTTGCCTAATTGCATCATGTTTGGAGATTAGCAGGGGGCGCTTTACGGGCTCACCATGGGAAGAGTGGGGTGTGGTTTTTGTGTGGTTTTCCACTCGGTCTGTTTAGAGTTTTTGCCCCATTGAAAATGTTGCTTTTGAAATGGATCAACCATTTAAATTCAAATCTTTAGATTAAGACGTTCGATTGTTGAGTTCATCATTCATGTAATGGTCTGGTTTGGATATGGTTGTTTCACATATAATGTATCTGATGTGGGACTAAAAACAGTGTAGGCTAAAACCTCAATCCCATGTTGTTCATTTTTTCCTTAAAAAACAACCTCTAGTCTTTCTCTCTTTTTTTTTTTGGGTATCTATGTTGTTGGTGTGGGGGTGCGAAATAGTTTCAGGTACATAAACTAGGATGAGAGTGATAGAAGATTGATATGAGATAACTGCTCTTCACTGCAGCCGCACCGGGCTCAGTTTCTTTTCTATTTCTTTTCTTAATGAAAGTGACGATACAACTCAGTTGCTTTTAAGGCAACATATATCAAAACCCTAAAGCGTTCTCGCTGTTACAGCCTTACAAGTGGGCTTATCCAAACTGTTTCATGTTAATCATTAACTTAACTTTAAACGTAATAAATTATCATCCAAAACCTAATTAACGTGCCTAAGGTAATTATGCTGAGGCACTCGATCAGATGGCTAAAGGTTTTCCAGGTGTATGAAAATACCCTCGTCTTCAGACCATCCTTGCCCTCAAGGATGAAACTTTGGAAAGTGAGCGCAAACGTGAGCCTTATCTTCCCATGTTGCATCGTCTGTTGAAGAGTGTGACCATTGGATGAGCAGCTGTGGTACCTCATGGCCATTTCTGGTGATCAGGCGCGAGTCTAGAACAGCCACAGGGGTGAGTACAATTTCACCTTCAAAACCAACAGGTGGAAGAGCTGGTGTAGTGGACTGAGTGGCTCCTAATTTTTCTTCAACTGAGAGACGTGAAAGACAGGGTGTATACGGCATTGGACAGACAAGTCGATCTTGTAGGATACCTCTCCAATTCTTTCCAAGATGAGGTATGGGCCAAAATACCTGGAAGAGACTTTGAAATTTCTTTTAACCTGTAGTGAGGACTGCCTGTATGGTTGGATCTTGAGATAAACCCAGTCCCCTACTTTGAAAAATCTTTCAGTTCTCTTCTTATCAGCAAACCACTTCATCCTCTCCTGAGTTGTTGTTAGTGATCCTTCAAGATGTCCAGCATATAATCTCTTTGCTTTAAGTAGGTTTCCACTGCTTTCACAGATGTAGTGACTTCAGATGGGAAGGAAACGTGTGGAGAAGTGTAGCCATACAGTGCCTTGAATGGAGTCAACTTCAGGTTTGTATAGTGATTGGTATTATACCACTATTCAGCAAGTGGCAACCAGGAAGACCAGTTTCTTGGTTTATGCCCAATCATACATCTAAGATGGGATTCTACACATGAGTTGACCCTTTCAGTTTGGCCATCTGTTTGAGGGTGGTAGGTTGTGCTTAGATGAAGTGTAGTGCCCATTACTTTTAAGAGCTCCTTCCAAAAGTTGTTGGTAAAAACGTTACCCCTATCTGATAGGCGCATTTTTGTGTCTTATATAATCTCAATTGTATATATTATTAGTGCTCGATTTTATATTTATTATGGCTTTTTATGTCCCTGTAGGTATTTTTGGAGAAATAAGCTTTTGCGGCGAAATTGGCTAAAAAAGTGGTTTTTGCGCTCGTGGGAGAAAATTACTATACAGACCCTCGATTTTGGATAAGGGGTAACCTATTTCCAGGCAGCTGCTAAATGGAGAACAACATAGGATAGGGGGACACCCACCTTCTTCACGATTTTGAATCAAAAAGATTTGGCGAGAAAAGATACCTCACGTCTGCAGATTTTGGACGTGAAGCTTTGGGCAGTTTTAAAGAGATTCAACACCGGAAATTGATTGGGATGGACTTGATATGACTTAAAAAGTTCACTAGAATCAGTTGGACCGATCAACTTGGGCTAGAATAGCCTGGAATTGGAATCAAAGTCAAATAAGGAAACACGGCTTCATGGGTTCAAAATCTATTATTCAAGGAGATTAAAGTCAAGTAAACTCTTTCCAAATATACATATTATTAGAGGATAAACACGCGTATGCTACAAAGAGATCAATGTGCATGTCAGAAGTGAGTGACCGTGGGCTACCATTCAAGATACATGATGCTCAGTCAATGCAACTACTAGATTATATGATCAGGTCAAACAATAAATCCTGTAATGTAGATAGATAGTTTCACCTAGTCAAGATATTGGTTGTTATTCTATCTTCTAGGTTTTGTATCCTATCACCTATAAATAGGATCACTATGTAAATGTAAAACTATCTCAGAGAAATCATCTGAAGATCAATAATATTTCACCCTATGGGGTTTGTCAGTGGACGTAGGCCATTAATGCCGAACCACTTTAATACCTGTCTCCTCCATTTGATTTTCGTATGTAGGTTAATTTCTTTATGACTAATTTATGTTTATCATTGATTTAATATTAATACTGTTTTTGTAATCAATGATATTCATCTTAGATTTGATCTACATATCAAAATCTAAGATGTTATCAGAGCAGAAATGCTCTCGATCCAATCGCTTCCGCTTCCCTATTCCTTGATGGAGTTTTTTTTCAATATTTTTTGCTAAGTTCTGTCACTTTGTGTGGATTTCCTAACACTACAGAGTCTTTTTTTCTCATTCCCATCAGAGACCCGTATGTTTATTTTTGATTTTAGTCGATCATCCAAAACTAAAATCATTCTTTAATATAAACAGACGTATAGTTTGCTTCACCACACTACACCAAATCAAGGATTTCCTTATTGAAAAAAAGCATTACAAAAAAATAGAAGCTAATTTCCCTTACTAAAATAAATGGTTATCGATAGGGAGTAATATAATGTGTGAGAATTTTGCATCACTCTTTTAATCCATTAGGAAAATTAAATAGACTAACACTTTAAGTTCATTATAATATTTATCCTAACTATTTATATTTTACTCTTCATATTTACTTTGTAATGCAAATATTATGTTACAACCGTTGCTAACTCTTTCTATTACTATTAAAATGACCAATAGAAAAATGACATGTGTTTTTTGGTTCTAGACGTTTGTAACATTATTTCTGTTAGAAAATTTGTTAGGTATGATACCTAACAAATGGCACTTTTCCGGCCTGACAGTTTCCGGTCGCCGGAACTGACGACGGCTTCCGGTAGCCGGGACTGACAATATTCAGTACCCATAAAATTACTTTTTAAGCTTCAATTTAAAGAATTGAACACTGGATATATAAAATATATATATTAACAACCATAATGATTATATACAAGGAGCAGTAGTTACCCAATTACATTACAAATTACAGACTGAAAATTAGATAGGTACTAAAGAAGTTTTCACTTCACAAAAAGTGTGCTCCTCCAAGCAGGATATGTTTTCACTGCACAAAAAGTAGTTATTGAAGCTTTCATTCATGGGCAGACTCCATAAACTGTTTCCACTTCACAAAAAGTAGTTACTCAAGAAGTTTTCATTCATGGGTAGAATCCACAAACTCGATACGAGACACGGGCCAAATTACTGATTCATTTGCAACATACTCTTTCAAATAAAAGCGATCACCTTGAGGACTGTCAGGTACAGCACAGTTACCATCCTCGATGGTTTCAAGACATACCTTTCTCTCTTCTGGTTGCACTAAGAGTCCCTCACAATGTTCTCCATCTATGCCATACACAACATAACCTGTGGCAACAATTTCCCTTTTTCTGTTGTAAAGGCGCACAAATTGATTTCCATTAGGATCTTCTACACCACCAACAGCTGGGTTTGTGCTGGCAGAATGTTGGTTTTGTTGTTGTTTTCCCATAACTTGCAGCACAACCTATAACAACAGAGAAAACAGTTAATTGCTTGGATAATGACAGCTACAGATATGCAATCATAACTCAAAAAGAACACAGTTTTTTACAAGGCAGTGAATCCCCTAAATAAGAAAGCACCCCCCCTATCCTTTAATACTTAAATACGTGCAAGAGTATAAGAGGAAACTTGCATACAAATTTTTTATTAAGTGTTTCAAAAATAAGCCTAATTTTTGTGCCCTGGCTCTATTGCTCTAGTGAATTCCAAACAAAAACAGAACTTGTAAATGCTCACATTAGTAATTAGTTCAGTATGCTTTGGCAGTAGAGCCTCAACCATATGATCAGTCCTTGGCGCAGTAATTGTGGGGTTTGTGTTTGCGTTCATAACCGCGGTCGCAACACTTGCGTATAAGGCTTGCTTCTTCGAGACAAGTGGAGAATAACCCAACAAACCAGCTCTGCATTTGTCAGGTCCAAAGACTTCAGCAATCTCATCATTCTCAAAGTCTAAAGCGGATACCAATCCTGCATCAATTAGCTCCTTCCTCCTAGCTCTAGCAGCCTTTACTTGCTCCTATTAACATACATTGAACAACGTGTGTTAATTTCAGAGTAAATAGGTAAACTACGAGCTTCATTCAACATGACCAACTATACTCACATATTTCTCAACAGCCGAAGGATTTACTTTTCCATCTTTCCCAACATGGCCATCCATCCAAGCAAGCCCTCGTGCAGCCTCAGCTACCAAACCTTCCTTTACAGCCTGTACATACATTATATGGATAAGTATAAACAATTAACATTAAACTAGTGTCAAAGTGCAATATGATGTACTTACGAGCTTGTGGATTTTATTTGCATATGACTCTCGACCACAGGTGTGATGTATGGTCCTCTTCTTTTGATTTTCTGAATATTTGGCATGTTTTTCCTTAATACCAGGTATGCTCTCATTCTCGACAAAAATTTTCCAACAATCCGAGTCAAAATCAACAGGACGTGCATCTAACTTCTCTTGCATAGTGACCTTGCCTAGGAGAGGACCAGTTCTTAGATCATGTTTATATGTCCTGAACTT
>NW_020632152.1:3581725-3635015 GCF_003573695.1 Papaver somniferum
TGGAAGAGACCCCATAACAATCATCTTGGCTAAATGATTTGGCACATTGAACTCGAATTCTTGCTGAAATAAACAAGTTTCAAGTCAAAAATCAACAAGATTCATCAAGCCATTCATTCATAAAACCATGATAGAAGAAAAAGAAAGAAACTATAGATTACATACCAACAACTTAAACCACACATCTTCTTTGAAGTTATCCGGAACCTGCCTCCAATCCACATATTTGACTGGACAGTAGGCACGGACAAGTTTGCCAGCCCGAGTAGCTAATTTGTCTGCATTGTCACCTACAGGTCTCCCATACAAATTAACCGTTACCATCAACTTTGACTTAGAAACAACATTAGTTTCAGTCGCTGAAGAAGAATAAGCAGGATCACTAGTTTGTGGTGAAGAAACAGTTGAATGCACACTATTAGAGGCTTCAATAGTATCCATCTGCATTCAACACAGAGAAAAACTATAAGAACATTAAATCGTAGACTTTATCAGTACTAGAAAATATAAGTAAATGAAGGAGAATAAACAGAACATTGAAAGTCAGCACAGGATAATTCCCCTGAAATATGTAAAGGATTCTCCAAATCTGTTCAGACCGTCACCATACAAACCAATAACTTCTACTCATGCATCAAGAAAGTCAGCAAGTGTTTGGATACTCACAATATGCTCAACATTTATAGCTTCCAAGAGCTCAAATAGAGAAAGCAACTAATATTCAACATTCATTTATAAACAAGAAAGCATTGTGTACCGTAGTATAAGCAATTAGAGTGTGAAGATGGAAAAAGCAAGAAAGGGTTGTGTATGGTGAAGGAACTCACCGAAAACTCAGCCACCCTCCCTAATGAATCTCCAAAAAACTGTAATAGAAATAGAGAAAAAAACAGTAAAAATGTGGGTATTGACAAAAAACAAACATAAACCCTAAAATCTTAGTAACAGAACCCAAATCCATTCAAATAAACTGAAACCCTAACATCTTAATAGCAAAACCCAAAACCCAAAACTCAAACAAACTGAAACTGAAATTGAAATTGAAATTAATATAAAACTGAAACTGAAATTGAAATTGAGAATATGAAAAATCTTATTATCATGAAATTGATAAAACTAAACTGAAACCCTAATATCAAATCTTCATAGCAGAAATTGATGATGTGAAACATAAACAAAAAGAAGGTTTTCATGATATTACCTTAGAGAGCAGCGATTGTGAGAATTGATTTGAAAGATATACAGGCTTAGGAACCCTAAGTTTCTTGGAAAAAATTGGATCAAGTCTAGAGACCGGATTATATAGAAAAGAGAAAAGAGAAGGGGGGAACTAAAACTAAGATTTGAAATCATTCTAAAATTTCAGAGTGATTTGGCGGAAAATCTTGGTGGGAAACGAAATTTTGGGGATTTTTGGAACGGGAGAAGAGAGAATGGGGGAAATTTTGGGATTTCTGTGTTTCTCGAACTTTCGGTTTTGGCTAATGAAAAAAGATGTGGTAAAACAAAGAGCCACGTTATCTATTTGATTACCATTAATTTTACTTCCTTTAATCAATGGTCAATAATCCTCTATCTTCCCTCATACGGATCCAATATGGAATGGAGAGATTACCATTCATTTTACTTCCCTTAATCAATGGTCAATAATCCTCTAACTTCCCTCATACGGATCCAATATGGAATGGAGGGCTAAAGATCATTTTACTTCCCTTAATCAATGGTCATTAATCAGTTAGAAACTTCCGATATTTCGTTGGATAATAACACTAAGTGCACAAAATCAGAAGATTTCGAGTCACTAATCAGTTTCTGAGACAAGAATCCGATTTTGTTAGAAACTTCTGATATTTCGTTGGATAATAACATTAAGTGCACAAAATCGGAAGATTTCGAATCACTAATCAGTTTCTGAGACACGAATCCGATTTTGTTAGAAACTTCAGATATTTCGTTGGATAATAACACTAAGTGCACAAACTCGGAAGATCTCGAGTCATTAATCAGTTTCTGAGACACGGATCCGATTTTGTTAGAAACTTCTGATATTTCGTTGGATAATAACACTAAGTGCACAAAATCAGAAGATCTCGAGTCATTAATCAGTTTCTGAGACAGGAATCCGATTTTGTTAGAAACTTCTGATATTTCGTTGGATAATAACACTAAGTGCACAAAATCAGAAGATCTCGAGTCATTAATCAGTTTCTGAGACAGGAATCCGATTTCGTTAGAAACTTCAGATATTTCATTGGATAATAACACTAAGTGCACAAAATCAGAAGATCTCGAGTCATTAATCAGTTTCTGAGACAGGAATCCGATTTCGTTAGAAACTTCGGATATTTCGTTGGATAATAACACTAAGTGCACAAAATCAGAAGATCTCGAGTCATAATCAGTTTCTGAGACAGGAATCCGATTTCGTTAGAAACTTCGTATATTTCGTTGGATAATAACACTAAGTGCACAAAATCAGAAGATCTCGAGTCATTAATCAGTTTCTGAGACATGAATCCGATTTTCTTAGAATTGAAGATCTCGAGTCATTAGTCTTATTTCTATTCAGGAATCCATTTGTAAAACAAGATGTGAGGAAATTGAAGTAATTGTACAAAATCGGAAGATTTCGAGTCATTATTCAGTTTCTGAGCCAGAATCTGATTATTCAGTTCACACGAATGAGAATTCCATCTCCAAATCGAGTACTCATTGAACCTGAGTTTCTGAGACAGATCCGTTTTTGTTGAAGGCGGCAAAGTTGCCACATTTCTTACTTTACCATATTATAAACATGATAAAATCATAAAGTCCTAACTTTTCAAAATTTCATCAAAATATAATAAATTAATTCCATTAATCAAATATTGGGTTACCTTTCCACAAAATTTATTTACTGAACTTTGTTTGAAGCTCGTTAAACAAAAAATCTGTCCTCAAAATGATTTTACAGAACTCTTTTTGGTTACAGTTGGTCAATCCAAAGGTTACCTGTTCGATGCAATTACACAGTTTGAAGCTCGTTAAACTCATCTTTACTTAGACCCAAGTGCCCACCCTTTTTTCTAAATGGATGGCCAGCCTTAAGGAATATCCTATAATTAGGATAGACCTCCTTATTACCATAAGGCAAATGAACACTTCTTGTCTTGTCGGCACAACAAACACAAGCAAAATAACCATGAGTAGTACATCCGGACAAAGCACCTTGTGCTGGCAAGTCATGAATCCCCCACATTAGGCAAGCTCTAAGTAGAAAGTATTCCTTCCGGTGGGCATCATAAACTTTCATTCCATTCTCCCAAAAGTCATTCAGTTCATCTACTAGTGGTGGTAGAAACACATCTATGTCTTGTCCCGGCGACTTTCTCCCTGGGATCAACAACGACATTATTTGAAACTCAGATTTCATGCACAATGAAGGTGGTAGATTATACATCACCAATATCACAGGCCAACAACTCCAGCTTAAATTCTGCGTACCATAAGGATTGAACCCATCAGTTGCAATTCCAAACCACACATTTCTGCCCTCCTTTGCAAACTCTGGAAATTTCTTTTTCACTAAAGCCCACTGATGTGAATCTATCGGATGACGCATGTACTCACTAGAAACTTCAGCTCGATCATGCCATGTCATTGCTTCAGATATCCAAGGTGTACCATAATATCTCTTAAGTCTTTCTCCAACGGGAAAGTGTCTCAGCACCAGCGAAGGTTCCTTTGTCTTCTTTGGCCCAAATTTCCCTTGTTTGACCTTAAATCTTGGTTCTTTACATTGCGGACAGCTTGTTGCATCTTCATGCTCCTTATAGTACAAAATACAATGATTTGAGCACGCATGAATATCGTTACATTTCATACCCAGACCCAACATAATCGACTTCAATTCCGTATATCTACTGGGCATCGTGTTTTCTTTTGGTAACCACCCTTTTATCATTTCCAACAATTTGGTCACACAATTACCTGATATTCCAAACTGTTTCTTTAAATTCTGCAGCTCCACGATCGCCGATAGTGTACTAACATTGCCTTCACAAGTAGGATACAATTTCTGTTCAGCCAATTTTTTGTACTTTTCGTGTCTCTTTTGCGCATCTGGTTCAAACTCGAATGGTTCCTCATTATCATCCTGTGTCCCATTCGCATCATCGATAAAAACACCACCACCATTACTTCGATGAACTTCAAATGCAGCATCAATAAAAGGAGTCAAATCTGGAAATACATATTCTCTAACTTGCTCATTAGACACACTCTCTACTGGACTACTCATTACATTATTAACCGGCTGCTTCTCACCATGAAAGACCCAAGTGATATACGACTTGTCGATACCATACTCGTACAAATGCTGTTGCACTTCCTTAATATCGAGACGACCCCCATTTAGACATCTAGAACATGGGCAAGGACAAAGGGTTTTCCAAGGACCATATGTAGATGCATATTTAATGAAATTTTTTACCCCATCTCTGTATACTTGACCAAACCTATCATTCTCAAACATCCAAGACTTATCCAATTCTCTCCGCATTCTGAAAATCAAGATTAACCATGTTACCCAGGTCCCCAAATCTTATTTTACTGCACCAAATTCATCTAATAACGAAAAAGGAACGAATAAGAAACACAAAAGAATTTTACAGAACATGACAAAGAACATTAAGAGCAGTAAGTAACTCTATAAAAATTCATGAATTATCGCTAGATGATAGTAAGTTATCCACTGCGATACACGAATACCAATGGCAGCAGTAAGTGACAAAATGTATTTACTGAACTCTGTTTGAATGCATAAACTGGTTACATTTTTTGTTACAGTTGGTTCAATTAACAAAACTCAAAACTAGCTAGTAGAAGGTGCAGTTGGCATGGACTTGCAATCATCATTACCAGCAGCTTTATCTTTCCTATAACTTCCTACAAATAAAAAATAACATCTCTGGGATTGAGAACATTCAAAAATTTGTATGAACTTCAGTAACTAGGAAAGTAGAACAACCGATAATTAGTACGAAGTCTAGTAACTAGGGACCCAAAGAATACTTCCAGTAACAACACCAAAGAGAAAAGAAAAACTAAGTTAAAAGGATTCTGGCATTACACAACTACTGTTGTACATATGCTAATGCCTGCCTACCCAAGTGATAAAAATAAATGACGGACATCACATCAAACCTTGTGTGTTTTCTAGCAAGTGAAATCTCAACTGCTCACCTTCCCTTGGGGTTTTAACCCTTAGCGGAACCAATAAAGAATCGTATCTTATGCAAGCACGTCCTGGTCACAGAGGTTTCAAACAATTTCAGGGAATAACTTCATCAGCCTGGCACACATAAATTTGTTTCAAAATTTATCATTCATTTTACAAAACCATGCATCATTCATTCCAAGTACGAACATCATTCATAAATATTCTGGAATCTAGAACATTCAAAAATTAGTACGAAGTTCGGTAACTATGAACTCGAAGATAACTGCCAGTAACAACACCAGAGAGAAATGAAAAAACAGTTGATGCTTTCCTGCACAAAAGGATTCCACCATTACACAGGTACTGTTGTACATATGTTAATGCTTTCATGCACAAGTGATAAATATAAGTGAACAAAAAATGTGATGAACAATCCTTACCATCCAAACAAATATTAAGAAGTGTTTTTATTTTAGGCAAATGTCAAGTCCAAGAGTTAAAAATTGTCGCAAGGTGAACAGAAGTGGATTGGTATAAATAAATTTACTAGTTTAAATGCAGAAAATGAAATACGGGCTGGTATTATATAGCCTTTTCTTATGCTCTGTCTCCAAATATCAGTAACCACTTCGACTTGTATCGACATCGCCTTTGTGGCCAGCATCAGAACAGCAGAAGTTAGAAAACTAGGATAATCTCCTAACCGGCTGAAACTATTTTTCTACAGGCATATTCAACTAAAATATATGCACACTTATTAGCTAGTCTATCCGTGAACAGACAACTCCAATTATCAGAAAACTTATTAGCTAGTCGATTCATATGATGCTAAGAGAGAACTTTTCCAAGAATCTTCTAACATTTATGGCACATTGTATTGGGTAAATTATAATTACAAGTAATGGTTTAATGGGACACTAACAACATTCTTTGTGTATACCCTAGTCATCTAAATTATCCACCTGAAACGGTTGTGCTTCAATATTTTTTTCGTTCTAGTTAAAACTAGCTTTTACCCCTCAGTAACCATTGCAAGATCAACTCAAATCTTCCAAATAGCTTAAGAATCACGATTTCAGCAACTTTCTCTAACATAAATCCTGATGTATTACTAAACTAAAAATTCATCATTTGCCTGAGCATCTCAATTTGAGTGAAGCCGTCAAAAAGAGAAGATTTCTGTAAGGAATCACATCCAGGGACAGCATAAGGACATCATAAGAAACACTTAGCTCACTTGTTGAGGAATTAGAAGGATCATAACTCCTATCCATCTCAAGTTCCAATTTGCAGGGAAAATTTAAAATAAGAATTCGGTAATAATTCATTCAATAGTTTCAAAAGAGACAGAAAATTAACATGATAGCAATCTAAACAGATTAAAGGTTAATAAAAAGATCTGTTATGATAACCATTAACACTAACAAAAGTTAAGAGAGTGAGATAGTTTGTTTTCAAACATTAATCTATCCAAGCAATCACAGTTTTGAGCGGATCCTAAGAAAAACTACCATAGAACAATAGATGGAATCAAGCCCACATTATAAAAGGACCTAATTTACTCATATTTCAACATGCACTAAACCAATTTCAAAGTAATCAAAAACCCCATATCTCAAACGAAAGCAGAAAATAAATTGAGATACATACCGCAATTTAGGTTAGAGAGTTTTAGTATGTCACCAGAGCTACGATCGAAAGAAGAAGGAGAAGAAATCGAACCTTTCAATTGCCCCTGGTCGTAGAGATAACACAAAATCAATGGTAAAACGGATTAGATCAATAAGGGAATCGAAACCATAGGGAAAAATTGATCGATATTGAGTCTGTTTCTTTCAATTGATTTCAAAAGGAAGCTTAGAGAGTATTTTTTTTTCTTTTTTGAGCACAGGTTTGATTCAACTGATTTCCAATCAAAGTTCTCATTAGGTTTTCTTTCGACCATTTGTTCTTTCTTGTACAGGCACCACAGGTATGGCTTTGGTTCTATCGAGTATGGAACCATTGGCTCGTTGGACTAAAATTTTGGTTAAAAAATGGAACTAAACTTTGGTTCCCACACCCATTGGTTCTTGGGACTTAAGTTATTCTAGGGTTCTAGAATTATCAATCGGTTCCGGGGAAGATATTTAAGAAACTTAGAAATTCATTTTATTTTTCTAGTTATTCAAAATAAATCAATGTGTTAGATATGTGAAAGTGTGTTATAAATAAAAATGGTAAACAGTTACAAACATGGGGTTGATTTTAGGATACATGTAGTTATGGGTAGAAATATTGATATTAGTTATTTAGTAGAAATGTGTTAGTTTTGTATAACTAATGAACTCACACTTTGAAATAGTTATTTACTTTTTATAAGTTAATTCCTAATTATAGTAACTATTTGTTAATTTTCTAACTCTTTACAAGGGTTACTAGAATTATAATGGATCATTAGTGTTACCATAAAAAAATTAGTTAGAAAGCACGTTGTTAGTAAAACCTAGATTTGGTGTAGTGCCACTTAACTGGTTTCTGGCAACTCTGTCTTCATTATCAATTATATTTCTTGTTGTTTTTCACTGCGTGATACTCTCGCATGATACCACTATTCATGATTTTCTTCATGAAAGTCAATGGTGCTATTTCCTTTTGAAAGTTCCGGAAATAATTAACATTTTTTTTTTTGGGTTTTCTTTGCATATATGCGTATTTTCATTCCCGAATTTACATCTCGTGCTTTTGCCATAAAATCATACCAAATCAGATATGATTGGTTTTGGTATATATTCAATTCCAAAAAAAAAAATAGGAATTTCTGAATATCAATATTCTTGCCATTGTTCACCGCAAGATCCCTATTTTCTTCATCAATACCTTATGAAACGGTATTATTGTTCTCGGTTCAGATTATTTGTCCTTGGGTTGCGCTTTGTGCAACTAATCAATAACCATCCATTTTTCAAAATCAATGAAGTTATTTTTTTGTTTCCTTATAAAATAACTTTCATTTTCTTTAGATTTAAAGATCTAAAATCTTTGCATATCTTTCTATTCCAGGAAATCAATTCTGTTTCCATTTTTGTTCAAAATATATTTCAAGAGTATATCTAATATATTCTTGTTTATGAGAAAGTATGTCAACATAGTATATCTTGTTTAATCCGCAGTCATCGCCTTCTGGTACTGCTCTAATCTCTTTTATTTACCTACCTAAATTAAAGATATATTACTGATCTTCAGTAACTTGATCAGCGAAATCATATTGAAAATGGGTTTGGTATATACTCTAAATTGTTGTTCTCTCTCGACATAATCAAAATCAATATCCTAAACATTGATTATTTGATTAATTCATTCCCAAAATCACAATATTTTGGTGACCTAATATTTATCTGAAAATATTTTCCATATTTTCTATAGTCCACCCAATATTTTCCATATTTTCAATTGTCCACTGACAATTTCACGCCTGGGATAACTATAGGCGATTCTGCTGCACCCTCTTTTCTCAATTCTGGTAATTCAGGATTACCCGTATCTATTGCCGATCTCGGTGATTCAATCTCACCTGCAGTTTCTCCAAATACTACTAATAATCCAGTAGTATCTTCTACAGTTCCTTTACCTAATCGCAACTCATGCTCAGCACGTAACAGTGCTTCCCAATCTAGTATGCAGTACTATTCATTTGTTTCGCATTGAGAACAACTAGTTTATCTACCTAGTTTTCTTATTTGATACTGCCATTTTATCGGCTTTTCAAGGAATCAAAGATATGTTTATTGTTCTTTGAAGCTGCCATCAGCTATTGGCTCTTTAAATTCTGGTCAAATCATTACCTCCAAAGATATTTTCCATCTTTTGGAATCTCATGTCAATTCATCTCCAAATTCCATCTTTTAATACGCATGTTTGTTTGCACAATTGGGTTTGGATCAATATTTCAAAGTATGGAGGATTCATCATAAAAGACGATACCAGTTTTGGGGATTCCTTATCTCTGTTTGTTTGCAATCAACAACCCAACATATCAATATCCAATCAAGTCCACTAAGCAACCAGAAGAGCCACCATTCCGTATATCTTCTCGAGTTTTGAAGATCTTTTCCGCTGCTTCTGTACCTTTGTTCAAGTGTTCAAGTTCTATGGTCCGTGAGTGAAGCTCAAAGTACAACTTATACGGTTTTAGGTTACAAAGTCTTTTCCCGAAGATTTTTCAAGTTGTACACTTCAACAAATTTCCGTGTCCAACTTGAGGGGGGGTATTAGAGGATAAACACGCGTATGCTACAAAGAGATCAATGTGCACGTCAGAAGTGAGTGACCGTGGGCTACCATTCAAGATACATGATGCTCAGTCAATGCAACTACTAGATTATAGGATCAGGTCAAACAATAAATCATGTAATGTAGATAGATAGTTTCACCTAGTCAAGATATCGGTTGTTATTCTATCTTCTAGGTTTTGTATCCTATCACCTATAAATAGGATCACTATGTAAATGTAAAACTATCTCAGAGAAATCATCTGAAGATCAATAATATTTCACCGTACGAGGTTTGTCAGTGGACGTAGGCCATTAATGCCGAACCACTTTAATACCTGTCTCCTCCATTTGATTTTGGTATGTAGGTTAATTTCTTTATGATTAATTTATGTTTATCATTGATTTAATCTTAATAATGTTTTTGTAATCAATGATATTCATCTTAGATTTGATCTACATATCAAAATCTAAGACATACATATCTAAGGAAGAGTTTGAGATAAGTGGGAAAGCTCAGAAACGCGTGAAACAATTTATGGAAGGAATTATTGTCGTGACTGTCAAGGAAGGAAAGAAGAGATTTCGAAGCGATTTGGGAGAGATTTAATCGCCATGTGGTGTATAAATAGGTTTCCTAGGGTCTCAAGAAGGGGAGTCGAGAGTTTGGGGTCGAAAGGAGAGCTCAGGAGGAGAGATTCAGAGATTACAGGAAGCCTGTCTCTGCTGCTGCTGCTGAAGAAGAACAAGCGTTGCAACTAAGAACAGTGTCTCAAATTCGCAACACTGCTACAGTATTCTCTTTGTAATAGTTGCACAGCCACATTTATCTTCAGTTAGCCACACCTCCTGTAACAGTGAACTCTGTAACGCCATTACTTCGTTGCATATTCACTGAATCATATCATCTCTTCAATAACAACAACTTTTGAGCCATGATTTATTCTTTTGAGCCTGTTTTTGATATGAGAAGCTAAACCCTAACACTGGGATGACGGAGGAATCCCTATTTCACGCATGTGGTAATTCTAATAATTCTTTTATGACTATTTGCATTGATATTTAATTGATTTATGATTTTTATTGAATGGGTGTGATTTCGTTTGATGGTGTATGCTTGGTCTATGTATTTTTGATACATCATGCTTGTGATTTACAGTCATTGCTTTTCAAAAATCTATTTTTGGCAAAGAACAAGAGTCCATACTTGAACTATAATTGATTGGAATTATTATTTGAGTCACATGAATGGAATTTGGTGGAATCTTGAGTCTCAGTACCTCTCGATACTGTGACAACTTTATTGTATATATTTTATTAAGTCTGAAATAGAATCTTACAAGTACGAGTTTGAACGATACTCTACTTACCACTTTCAAAACTACATAAATTTTTGGCGCCGCCGACGCGGATTTGCTTTTAGGGTTTTTTGACTTAGTTTTCTTTTATTTTTTTTATTTTTTTTATTTTTTAGATTTTTATTATTTTTGTTCTTTTTTATGTTTTTGGGTATTTGTCTTTTGTCTACAGGTTTTGGATCATAAAGCGAATTGAGCCAAGGAGTTTAGTGATTTCGTAAAGACTGGAACTTAAAGCATAAAGACTTGGAGCAAAAGATTAAAGCGAAAAGAACGGAAAAGAAGACAATTTCTTTTTAGATATTTTATTTTATTTTTTTAGGGTTTGTTTATTTTTCTTTATTAAAAAAAAAGAGAGAGAGAACTATATTAGGGTTTGCTATTTTTGTAATTTTTTCTTTTCTTTTTGGACACTTGGACATTAGACTTTGGACATTATTATTTTTAAACCCTAAGGAAGGGTTGGTTTAAATACAAACTGTGTGCAGGGAAGGACGGTGATTACGATATCACCTCGGCCCCTCGGGTTCGTACATAACATAGGAGTTGTGGCTCGAGTCGACTTCAGCGGTTCATCGCCCGTCTGGTACGGGAGGTAAGTTTTTCGAAACACCCGCGAATCCCCTGTCAGCGGGTTTACTGTATTCCTTAAGGTGAATATATGCTAAGGACTTGAATATGGTTGGTTTTAATTCCTAGTAAAGGGCAAGGACTGGCCATACAAGATAAGGGTTCGGATTTCATCACCGTTCTCTTATTTCCCGCCTTAGGAACACGAAACCAAACGCGAACCTAAGCCTAAAATTTTGACTAGAACGAGACCTATAGGGTAACGAGCTTAATAGGAAAGTCGTTAGAAGAATATTGGTTACTCTTTTAAGCATACTTCGAAGTTCTTGACGGTTTCTGTGAGTTGAATGTGTGACTGCGCCGCCTTGTAACCGGTGAGGCCTTGGGTATCAAAGCTCCACTGAGCTTCCCTCGCCTTGATTCAACTTACTTTGACTCGGATTGATTCCAGAGGGGTTTTCTCAAATTGTAACGAATTCCCCTTCGAGAGATAGAAGCTAGTCTAGAAACAATCTAAGTGGAGCCATCATGCTTTTTGTTTTCTAGAAATCTTTAGGTTTGCTTTGGTGAAGTTGAGTCGGCCTTGTTTGTGATTGTGTAGAATTTCCTTGCAATTAAGAATGTCGACTGGTATGATAGAAGCCAATACAATGAATATAGACCCGAATTTGAATATGGACATCATCAGTATTATGAACATAGTGAGAATAATGTTTGGGAACGCCAACCTTTTCAAGGTTATAGTTCATACCATAGTGAGCCCAATTACTATCCGCATGTGCATCAGTCTTACGAGCAAGAAGATTATAATACTAGTTCTTCGTCTTTAGAGGATACAATCAAACTTTTGAAAAGTAGTCCTTTTTATGATCATTCAGTTCTTATTCCTTCTTTAGAAGAGTCTCTCAAGCAGTTAACTGAGAATACCAATAGGTTTGTGTTAGAAATGAATAAACAAACTGCACCCATGAGCAAACCTTCTATAGAGGAATCCCTCAAGCTGATGGCTGAGACAAACGAAAGAATTGCTCAAAATAATCTTAAATTTCCAATACAATGTTTCTAATAATAACCTTGAAAGTGAGGATAGTTATTTACATAATCAAGATGACGAGGTTAGAATTGGTAACACTACTTTAGAAGAGGTTCAACCATTTTCATGTTATTATAATGATGATTATGATGAGGATAGTGTTGATGAAGAATTTGAAATAAATAGTGATCAGGAATTTGCTACTCCAATTGAGCTTTACAATGATACTACTATTTCTAGTTCAAATCCAAAAATTTTTAATAATTATTCACCTTTCAAAAGGACGAGGATTTTACTAGAGATACCCCTGTTTTAGACGATGTAGTATTTCCTTTTGATTACGAAGCCGATAATGGTTTGGAGAAACGAGTTTATTCTGAGAAAAATATTGTAGAGTCTAGCGATTTAGAAACAATAGTCTTAGACGAAGAAGATGAACTCGTAGAGCATTTAAACATGTGTGAGGAGGCATCACCTGAGTATAACCTAGAAGAAGCAATTGACCGTTTTCATGATTCTGATGATCTAGAAATTAGGGAAATTGTAGCTAGTCTATCTAGAGACACCCAAAACTCCAATTTTGGGGGTGATTATCATTATCCATGTGCCTCAACCATTTTACAAGATTATCTTCACACACGTTTTCCTGAACCTAGTGATGTCCATAAGGAAGTTCAGTTGTTAGAAACCCATCCTCTGGTTGATGAGGTTAGACCAGGATATGATACTAAGATCGATTTTGTTTTCCCACCAAATATTTTTCAACCAATTGTGGGAACGTATAAATTTCAGATGTGTCAATTATTTAGTTTTGAGACTAAACCTAATTACTTTAAGAGATTAGGGTCGATACATTTGCTTAAGATTGACCACCAGTTTCATCGTGGTCGATTGTGCGAGTCAAAACTGATTGACTTTAAGGATCCACAATTATTCAGGTTATTAATATGTGCTTTTAAATTTTTACTTGAGTTTCTTCAGACTCTAATACCTGAACCGGATCTTAGCTTTGAGGAATTCCAACCCATGAAAATATTTTATTTGGACCCAGTTATAGAACCTGAACCACAACTAGATGTAGTTGTCTTAAACAGGAAACTAGGCAAGGGTGTGCTTTATTTGTTTATTTTCTTGACAGGTTGCAGATTCCTTTTATTTGTGATAGCTCTATTTGGTTTTGATGACCCACAGAAATTTCGGCTATTACTTTATGATTCTATGAGGTGACTAATCCTTTCTTAGTCTGGCTGAAGACTTTAAACTTAGCACTTCTTGGGAGGTAACCCAACATTCATGCGACACGGTAATATCTTTCCTTATCTCTTTTGCTTCAAATGGTAACAGTTTCTCCTTGTTCGTGCTTTTAATTTATCTTTAGAACATTGAGGACAATGTTAGATTTAAGTTTGGGGGTATGGGAGAAACTTTTTAGTTGCAGTATGAATAAATAAACTCCAGAGCTTAGAAATTTATGCCTATCACTAACTAATCTAAGTGGATGGAAGCATTTTGATCGTAGGAGTTGAGGAACCAATCTGATTAGATGGAAACATCTAGAAGAGTCTATTCATAAAAGCACAGAGCTCGGGTGTTAGAAATAACATGATAGTTTCACCATATCTCGTTGAGTCCTTTTCACTTCTATTTTTATTTTATTTTGTTTTTAAACTATGTTTCTCTAAGTGATAGGTGGGGCTCACGATTCAAGTTGTTACCAATGCTAGGGTGAATTAGAGTAATTGAGATACCAAAAAAAAAAAAATGATAGTTACCAAAAAGTTTAAAAAAAAAAATTATTAAAAAAAAAAAACAAAGAAAAAAAAAATTGAGACCAGACCATTTGACCAAAAGGAATAAATTCAATAAAGTCGACCATTGGTTCCCTTGTATATGCCAGTTGTGTTGACCTAGAGTTAGATTATCGACCACTGGTTCCCTTGTATATGCCAGTGTGTTGATATTAGTCAGACTAATATCTCAATCCATTAGGATAGGTTCATTTTGGCGGAGGCCTTCAGACAGATATGGGAAACGCCGTTCACTTAGTAAACATCAAAACCATCTATGTTTTTCTATATCCATCTTCTTGATCTATCCATGTGATTAGTTTTGACTCCGGATATTGATGTCCATAGTGCGACAATCTGAGTAGAGCTCTGTCACTTTATATGAATTTTAGTATGCTTGAGTGCAAACTCGTGTACAACAATTGGAATTTCGCATCAGGGTACTTCCTCCTGTAGTCAATAAGTATGCCAACCAACGAGATTCTTTAGTGCCTTCCAAGGTTCTGTATAGATAGCTAGGGTCTGGAGTATAAAGGTTTTGTGGGTATATCTCTTGTAAGCCCTCCGGAGACAACACTCCGCCACTAGGGCCACCTAGGGGTTTAAATGCTTATTGCATACGCTAAATGCAATCGACGATGCCTGCGACAGTGAGTTAGGATTTTATTTTCTATTTGATTTGCTCGAGGACTAGCAAATAATAAGTTTGGCGGTATTTGATAGGCACATTTTTGTGTCTTATATAATCTCAATTGTATATATTATTAGTGCTCGATTTTATATTTTTTATGGCTTTTTATGTCCCTGTAGGTATTTTTGGAGAAATAAGCTTTTGCGGCGAAATTGGCTAAAAAAAGTGGTTTTTGCGCTCGTGGGAGAAAATTACTATACGGACCCTCGATTTTGGATAAGGGGTAACCTATTTCCAGGCAGCTGCTAAAGGGAGAACAGCACAGGATATGGGGACACCCACCTTCTTCACGATTTGAATCAAAAAGATTTGGCGGGAAAAGATACCTCACGTCTGCAGATTTTGGACGTGAAGCTTTGGGCAGTTTTAAAGAGATTCAACACCGGAAATTGATTGGGCTGGACTTGATATGACTTAAAAATTTCATTAGAAGCAGTTGGACCGATCAACTTGGGCTAGAATAGCCGGGAATTGGAATCAAAGTCAAATAAGGAAACACGGCTTCATGGGTTCAAAATCTGTTATTCAAGGAGATTAAAGTCAAGTAAACTCTTTCCAAAGATACATATATATCTAAGGAAGAGTTTGAGATAAGTGGGAAAGCTCAGAAACGCGTGAAACAATTTATGGAAGGAATTATTGTCGTGACTTCCAAGGAAGGAAAGAAGAGATTTCGAAGCGATTTGGGAGAGATTTAATCGCCCTGTGGTGTATAAATAGGTTTACTAGGGTCTAAAGATGGGGAGTCGAGAGTTTGGGGTCGAAAGGAGAGCTCAGGAGGATAGAATCGGAGATTACAGGAAGCCTGTCTCTGCTGCTTCTGCTGAAGAACAAGCGTTGCAACTAAGAACAGCGTCTCAAATTCGCAACACTGCTACAGTATTCTCTTTGTAACAGCTGAACAACCACATTTATCTTCAGTTAGCCACACCTCCTGTAACAGTGAACTCTGTATCGCCATTACGTCGTTGCATATTCACTGAATCATATCATCTCTTCAATAACAACAACTTTTGAGCCATGATTTATTCTTTTGATCCTGTTTTTGATATGAGAAGCTAAACCCTAACACTGGGATGACGGAGGAAGGCCTATTTCACGCATGTGGTAATTCTAATAATTCTTTTATGACTATTTGCATTGATATTTAATTGATTTATGATTTTTATTGAATGTGTGTGATTTCGTTTGATGGTGTATGCTTGGCTATGTATTTTTGATACATCATGCTTGTGATTTACAGTCATTGCTTTTCAAAAATCTATTTTTGGCAAAGAACAAGAGTCCATATTTGAACTATAATTGATTGGAATTATTATTTGAGTCACATGAATGGAATTTGGTGGAATCCTGAGTCTCAGTACCTCTCGATACTGTGACAACTTTATTGTATATATTTTATTAAGTTTGAAATCGAATCTTACAAGTCCGAGTTTGAACGATACTCTACTTACCACTTTCAAAACTACATAACTATCTGAAATAATTGTGGCAGGAAGGCCATGAAGCTTGAACACATGAGCAATGAATGCTTGAGCTACAGTAGAAGCAGTGAATGGATGGTTCAAACTGATAAAATGAGCATACTTTGTGAGTCTATCAACCACCACAAATATGACATCTTTCTTGTTGGATTTTGGCAAACCCTCAATGAAGTCCATTGTGATGTGTTTCCAAGGCTGAGAAGGAATGGGTAGAGGTTGCAGTAAGCCAAATGGATGAGTAAGTTCCACCTTATTCCTTTGACAAATGTCACAGTGGATGACAAAAAAAAGCACATCTTTCTTGAGTCCAGGCCAATAAAAGTATGTCTTTGCTCTGACATAAGTGCCTTGGATTCCAGAGTGGCCTCCTAGAGCAGAAGCATGAACTGAGTGAAGAACTGAATCTCTCAAAGTATTGCCAACTCCAATGTAAAGCCTGCATTTGTATCTTAGAATGCCTTCACGCAAATTGTAATTTGGACAAGCAGCAGTATTGACCAAGAGTTTTGGGAGGAGTTGAGTATCTACTGGATCATCAATATAGCTTTGGAGTACATCAGTAGACAAAGTTGGTGTTGATAGGCTAGTGAAGTGCAACTGCTAGATGGATCGGGTGGCAATATAGAAAGTGCATCAGCAGCTGTGTTGTCCTTGCATTTCTTGTGGTGAATGGTGTAATCAAAGCCAAGTAGCTTCATTAACCATTTTTGTTGAAAAACAGCTGTCATCTTTTGTTCCATAAAGTATTTAATGCTCTGCTGATCTGTGTGGATGATGAACTTATATCCCAATAGATAATGTCTCCATTTAGTGACTGCCTGACTACATCAAATAATTCTTTCTCATAAGTAGAGAGTGCCATGTTTTTGGGACCCAAGAGCTTGCTGAAACAAGCAATGATACTACCATCCTTCATAAGTAGTGCACCAATAACAGTAGAGCAAACATCAACTTCCACCACAAAAGTCTTTGAAAAATCAGGTAAAGCCAAGACTGGAGTAGAGCACATTGCAACTTTCATGGCTTCAAAGGCTTCTAGAGATTTCTCTGACCAAGTGAAGGCATTTTTCCTGAGCAATTCCGTAAGTGGTTTGATGATAATACCATAACCTCTTACAAACTTCCTATAATATCCAGTAAGCCCCAAGAATCCTCTGAGATGCTTGATATTAGTTGGAACTGGCCAGTTTGTCATGGCTTCAATTTTGGATGGATCAGCTGCTACACCTTCAGCTGTAACAATGTGACCCAAGTACTCTAGAGAAAATTGATCAAAGCATCATTTGGAGTACTTGGCATATAGTTGATGTTGTCTGAGAAGTGAAATCACTATAGATAAGTGTAACATGCTCCTCAAGTGTGGCACTGTATACTAAAATGTCATCAAAGAAAACTAAGACAAACTTCCTTAAATAATCAGCAAAAATAGAGTTCACTAGTGCCTGAAAGGTTGCAGGGGCATTGGTTAAGCCAAATGGCATTACCTTGAACTCATAATGCCCTTGATGTGTTCTAAATGCAGTTTTTGGAATATCAGGGGCATATAATTTGATTTGATGATACCCTGATATCAAATCTATCTTGGTAAAAAAATTTGAACCATGTAGCTCATCTAATAACTCATCAATCACAGGTATGGGAAACTTATCCTTGATAGGTAAGTCATTTAGTTTCCTATAATCAACACAAAAGCGCCAACAATTTTCTTTCTTTTTCACAAGTAAGATAAGGGAAAAAAATGGGCTATTGTTGTGTTGAATGATACCTGTATCCAACATTTCCTGAACTAATGCCTCCACTACAGATTTATGAATGTAAGGGCATTTATATGGCCTCAAATTTACTGGTTGAGCATTTGGTTTGAGGGGGATTTTATGGTATAAAGCTCTTGATGGGGGTAATGAGGAAGGTGTTGAGAAGACATCTTGATATTCAGTTAATAAGTTCTCAATGGGTGGTGGAATAGGGTTGACCAATGGTTAGACTGAGATAGAAAAAAGTTGGCCAATTAACCCATAAGTGTTTTTTCTGAAAAAGTTTTTAACAGCCCTACCAGTCATCATTTTAAGGGAGGGTTTAGATGATATACCTTGTAATTTTATCTGTTCACCATGGTGAAGGAAGAAAATGCACAATTTTGCTAGGTTGAGTACCACATCACCTTTAGTTATCAACCAGTCTGCCCCAAGGACTATATCACAACCTCCTAAGGGAAGTAGGTGTAAGTTGCCTTCAAATTGGTGGCCTTGCATTTGCCAGCCAAGTTGGTGACACATGCTAGAACTAGTGGTCTTCTCTCCATTAGCTACTGTAACAAGCATGTTGCTTGTAGGTTGAACTGCACAACGGATTCTTCTAGCCACTTCAGTATCCAAAAAACTGTGTGCACTCCCTGAGTCCACTAAGATAGTGATAGGGTGCCGATTGAGTAACCCTTCAATGCGTATCGTATAATCACTAGCATGTCTAGTGATGGCATGTAAGGAAATTTTTTATTTCTGTGGCTTGCACAAGTTGTGGTGTTGGTTCTGCATTTATAGGTTCCTCACAAGTAGAGGGTTCTTCTTCTTCCATAACTACCATACATAGGTTTTGGGATTTGCACTTATGACCAGTCACATACTTCTCATCACAGTTGTAACAAAATTGCTTATCCCTCCTTTGATTTATTTGTTCCTGAGTAAGCCTTCTGATGGGTGGAACATACACAGATCTAGCTGGTGAGTTTGTAGGAGTAGGTGTAATTGGTGGTCTAGATTGTGAAAGTACAGGTAATGAAGGTGGTGGTGTTTTAGGAGGTGGGTTTGAATTTCTGGGAAAATAAGATGATGTTGTTGGTGGTTTAAACATAGGGTTTTTGGTGGAAGGTTGTTGAGAAGAGAGTGCATTTTCCTGTAATCTAGCTAAGTAGAAAGCTAGTGACAGTGTGGTGGGTTTATGCATTTGAACAGAAATTTTAGTTTCCTCCTTAAGACCACTAATAAAGCTCATGACAAAATATTCCCCAGAGAGGGAAGGATTTTTGTTAATCATCAAACTTTTCAATAACTCAAATTGTTCAAAATATTCATCTACTGTGGTTATTTGTGAGAGTTTGTTAAAGCAACACACATAGTTATCATTAGCCAGATCCTAAAATCTACCACAAAGACTCTCTACAAAATCAAGCCAAAGGATAAATGTCTTACCAGCAGAATAGTCAAAAAACCAAGAGTCTGCTTTACCTTCAAGAGACATAGAAGCAAAACCCACTTTCTGAGATTCTTCAATAAAGCGGATCTGGAAGTATCTTTCACATTTTCGAATCCAGCTTCTGGGGTTATCACCGCTGAATTTTGGTAGATCTACTTTGGGTGGTTTGAGATGGGATGTAGAAGCAGTATCTCCTGAAGAAGAAGGATGAGACGGATGGAAGGATCCAGAGAATGGTGGTGGGTTGATGTGAGAAGAGTGTTGTTGAGGGTCATGTTTTTCAGCCAAAATATCAATAAGTTTATCTAACTTTGTTTGTGTGGCTGTAGTTGCAGAAGTAAGATTTTGAAGACTGATACAAATATTATCTAACTTCTCACCATGTGAAGTATCATCAACAGTACGACTAGCAGAGTCACGGGTGTGGTTCTCATTCAAAGCCCTCAATAATTCCTTTAGTTCTTTAGTGTGACTATCGATATCTTTAATCGTAGGACTGCCTGTCATGATGAAGATGAAGGACACTGGCTGATACCAATTGTAATAGTTTCAGGTACATAAACTAGGGATGAGAGTGATAAAAGATTGATATGAGATAACTACTCTTCACTGCAGCCGCATTGGGCTCAGTTTCTTTTCTATTTCTTTTCTTAATGAAAGTGACGATACAACTCAGTTGCTTTTAAGGCAACAGATATAAAACCTAAAGCGTTCTCGCTGTTACATCCCTACACGTGGGCTTATCCAAACCGTTTCATGCTAATCATTAACTTAACTTTAAACATAATAAATTATCATGCAAAACCTAATTAACGTGCCTAAAGTAATTATGCTGAGGCACTCGATCTGATGGCTAAAGGTTGTCCAGGTATATGACAGGGTGTTGCTTTGATCCCCGTCTTGTTGGTATGGAGGTCTGTTTTCGATGTATTGAAACTGCTGGTGGTATTTATTTTTGATTGTCGTTGTTTTGGAAGTGATCTGATTTTTAGCTGCTTTTTCTCCGGTGAAATTGATGATTCTCCTTTCTGTATGGTGGCAAGGGTTTTTCCGGGTCGGGTTGTGGCTGAACCGGTCCCTCTGTTGATCCATGGTTGCTTCTCTGGTTTGGGCTTTTACTGCTTGGCCTTCTCATCGGTGGCGATCTTTTTACGTTGGCGAATTTGTATGTTGGCTTTTTTAGTGTTTTTAGTTTGATGTTTGTAAACCATTGATGTTGTCTCCACTGGTTTATGTGGAATCTGTCTTCAAAGTCGGTTCTTTATGTATCGGTCTGGCTTCTTTAGTTGTCTT
The DNA here is from genome assembly GCF_003573695.1 of Papaver somniferum. NCBI lineage: Eukaryota > Viridiplantae > Streptophyta > Magnoliopsida > Ranunculales > Papaveraceae > Papaver > Papaver somniferum. Next base: position 3,602,584 of record NW_020632152.1, read on the forward strand.
CAATATGGATGCTAGTTGTCCTTTAGGATTTGTTGCGGGGATTTCCAATTAGTATGGGTTTCCAATCGGTATTCAGTAGAAGCTCGTCGGTTTATGGGTCACCGTTTCGGCAACGGGTTTACTCTGTCTGGGTCCTGTAACGTTGCTCGGTAGAGCTTTCGTTTAATGAAATATACCCCTTAGTTCAAAAGAAAAAGAGGATTCAATGTGAGACTTTAAAACTACTAATTTTCCAGAAAGATTGATTTGATTGGTTTTATTTCAACTTCGAATTATCTCCTGAAAAAAACAGGATTTCTAATATTGATATTGACGAAAATGGTAAATGATACATCCAAGTAACACAACAAGTGACTGATCAGATTGGCACTAGTGAGCGATGTTGTTTGTTAGTGACACTACTCTGTGATGGGCTTCTTCTTTTTGTGAAGAGGTTTTGTATTCACGAACACCTGCTCTGCCATGACAGCGTCCTCACCTTCGGCTTTCTTGATCTCCAATTCGGCCTTTCCGAAAGAACTGGTACCCCTCAACGCATCCGAAACGAAAAGGCGGTATCCCAGGGCTGTTAATGATTCTGCATTTGCTCCATAAACTAACCTCTATAACCACATATGAATGTATAAGCGTTTGTGAATAAAGAAGAGGCAAGCAAGTTCCAAGGAAAAGGAAAATACAGGTGAATTTAGTGTGGAATCGCACAAACCTTAATGCCGGTAGCCTGGATTGCACCAAAGCACATTGGACAAGGCTCACAAGAGGCATAGATCTCACAGTCAGAGAGCTTAATCTTGTCCAACTTTTCACAGGCCTATCAAGTGCAAATGCAACGAAGGATTTACACCATAATTATAAAGATGCGTTAATCATTTATCGACCTGTAGGAATAAAGATTAATTACCATTCGAATAGCAGTCACTTCAGCATGAGCAGTTGGGTCCTTCGTCTTCCGGACAATGTTGTGACAACTGGCGACTATTTCACCATTACGAACAATAACTGCACCAAAAGGATACCCATCTTTTGTATTGACGGCCTCGTAAGCTTCTTCAACTGCTTGTTTCAAGAATATGTGGTCGCTGCTATCCTGTCCAACTGGTGAATTCATAAACTGCCCTCATTAGCATAAAACTAAACTCCACATCTATACATTATGGAACTCAAAAATTGGCATAACGGAGTAAAGTTGAGAGTTGGCTTACCATTAATGGCATCTTCCATGGCGCCTGAAATATGAAGTGTGGCTGGGAGATTATATCAAAATGACTGAGCTTTTAAATCGGCAAACAAATTTGTACTTCTCATCGCCAGATCTACAAATTCCATATATAATGCAAGATTCTTTTACATTATTTTAAAGGGAAAACCAACTGGGCATTAATTTTTTTTAAGCAACTTGGCATTATAATAAGCTATACCCTCAGGTTGCCCAACTAGAAATGACACAGCAAATCAATAGCATGTTGACCCATATCTTGATCAACTGCAAGTCTGTAGTGCCATGCTTTTCACGTTTACTGTAGTTGAATAATTGAAAAAAAATATGTGTATCATTCAAGTCATATCTGGATTTGATTTTAGTGTCCCTTCCACAATTCAATATTAAAAAATCGGTAATGCTATTCTCCTCACTAATTACAGCTCTACTCACAGCTCAAGCTGATGTGTCGAGGTGTGTTGTACACCACGTTAATTTTACTCTCATGACTTTTTCTCTTACTGACTTTTCTTTCTGAAAAACACTCTCTTTGCTCTGTAACATTTTCTCTTCCTTCATCAGTTTTATGAAATCATTTTTCTTTATTTAAGATCCTTCTCTATCTTCTTAAGGAATCTGTTGTATTTTTAAGAAGTGAAAGTGAGAGGAGTAGTTTTTGATTTTTATTTTTTTTGGCAGTAATTAGATCGTTATTCATCCATCTCTTTTTACTTTTTTTTGAAGAATTTTTTCTTCTTTCTCTTAAGGAAGTGATTGTATGAGATTTAATTTCGATAGTATTTTTTTTGTTTGTGAAGTATCCCAGTCAATAGCTAATGGTGGTGGTGATGATGAAGCATTTTAGGATTATTCGTCTTCTTCATAAAAAAAGAAGTTCTTTCGAGTCGGTGGTGGTATTGGAAGTGGCGGCAGTTGGTATTTTGTTGTGTTACTTTGGTTTAATAATTAGGTTTGAGCTTTTTTTTTCTCAATTTGTCATTATTCTTGTGTTAATCAAATAGTAATTAGTGTATTTGATTACTGGAATTGGGTAATGAAAACTGTTCAGGTTTTGTAAATCTTTGAAATGTAAATCGGTTCAAGATTTTCAAGTATGAAATTTTTTAATTGGTATTTAGATGTAAATGGATGGTGGTGGTGGGTTTAAGGAGTGGGTGCGGGTCTTGTTTACTGAACCTAAAGAAGTATCAATCCATAAACCGTAAGAATTAAGAAGAATTTGATTTATTAATTTTAGGAACAAAAGAAAGAGGAAGAAGAATTTGAGAGAGAATTAACAAATAGAGATGGATAGATAGAGCAAAAAGGAATCACGGGAACTATAATTGTTTTTTCCTAATGTGTTAAAAGTTTGTGTCCTCTGTACACGCTGGTGATGACACCTCAGCTTGAGCTGTGAGTAGAGCTGCAATTAGTGAGGGGAATAGCATTACCATTAAACGGTATATTGTGTAGCTTTCAATGAATATTTTTTATTTACAGGTCACCAGTAAAATATGGAAGCTAATAAGTTTTGTAAGGAATTATTATTATTTATCAAAATGGTAAATAGTATATCAAGTAGTAGAACAGCTAGTGACTGAAATTGCAGTTTAGTGTCAATTCGGCCATGATAGCAACGCCTGTTCTGCCATGATAGCATCGTCACCTTCAGCTTGCTTGATCTCCAAATTGGCTTTTTCAAATGAAGTGGTGCCCCTCAATGCATCCGAAATGAAGTTACCATACCCCATGGGTGTTAATGCTTCTGCTCTTGCTCCATAAACTAACCTCTGATACCATATTTAAAAGAGAAAAAAAATAAGCCCTGAACTTTTTTTGTGAATTGAGAAGAGGCAAGTACGAATTGAGTGTGGAACCGAACAAACCTTAATTCCGGTAATCTGAATTGCAGCAAAGCACATTGGGCAAGGCTCACAAGAAGCATATATCTCACAGTCAGAGAGCTTTTCAGTGTCCAGCTTCTCACAGGCCTATCATTTACATATGCGATTTGTAAGCATCAACAGATGTTATATTTAGACCAACGACGTAAGGAAAATGCAGCTATCGTTTATCCACCGGTAAGAGTACAGACTAATTACCATTCGGATAGCAGTCATTTCAGCGTGAGCAGTTGGGTCTTTGTTTTTCCGAACCATGTTGTGACAGCTGACGACTACTTCACCATCACGAACGATAACTGCACCAAATGGATACCCATCTTTTGTATCGACACCCTCGTATGCTTCTTCAACTGATTGTTTCAAGAATATGTGATCGGTATCCTGGTCAACTGTAGATCCGCAACCGGAAAGGAAGATTTCAATCAAAATTTCAGTGGTCAACATATTTAAGTCAATAGCCTTGATCTACATAATAGAATAAATTGGTAGTAAAGCTGAGAGTGACTTACCATTGGGACCTTCCATGGCTGAATTACTAAGAGCGGCCGGGAGGATTGTCAACCACCAGAATTAAGCAACTTGAGCTGAAATTTGTAACTTCTCATCTACAATTCATAAATAAAAAAGCTGAGCTCAAGATCTATTTTATTATTTTTTAAAACAAAATTGCTTATCCCCAACTAGAAATCAACTGCAAGTCTTTTTTTATAGAAAAAAAATAAAAGCATTAATTGGTACAATCCCTACGCGGGTGTCCTATGGTGAGTGTAGCGAGAAAATTTGAGCTGCCCAAAGCTACATAATAGTGCCAGAGGAAGACACTAGCAAAAACAGCTTTTTATGCAAATGTACAATCTGTGCTAAATGTCGATAGACTCAATACTTGTCTCAGAATTGTTCCAATCAGTGCTAAACAGCCCTCATCTATATACATTATGGAACTCAAAAATTGGCATAACGGAGTAAAGTTGAGAGCAGATTACCGTTGATGGCATCTTCCATGGCGCCTGAAATATGACTGAGCTTAAATCGGCAAACAAATTTGTAACTTCCCATCGTTCGGCAGATCTACAATTTCCATATATAATGGTGAGTTCAAGATTCTCTTATTATTTTATAAACCTACTTGGCATTATAATAAACTATAGCCTCACGTTGCGCAGCTAGAAATGATACAGCCAATCAATAGCGTACTGACCCATATCTTGATCAACTGCAAATCCGTAATGCCAGGCTTTTCACGTTTACTTTAGTAGAATAATCTTGATTTGATTCTAGTGCCCCTTCCACTATTTAATATTTTTCGTTCGGAGATACTACTGAAACGTTAAGGTGAATATAGGCCAGCAAACAGAGTTGTACCGGTGAGGAATGGATTCAATTATTATTGATCAAAATGGTAAATAGTACATTTAGAGTTGAAGAACAGATAGTGACTGAAATTGGTAACTTCAGTTTTGTGTCAATTCGTCCATGATAGCAACACCTGTTCTGCCATGATAGCATCATCACCTTCAGCTTTCTTGATCTCCAAATTGGCTTTCTCAAATGCAGTGGTACCCCTCAATGCATCCGAAATGAAATTACCAAACCCCATGGGTGCTAACGCTTCTGCTCTTGCTCCATAAACTAACCTCTGGTACAACAATCAAAGAGCAAAAAACATGAATGCATCAGCACTCAATTTTGTTGTGCATTGAGAAGACTTAAGTACTAAGGAAAAGGAAATTAAAAGACAGCCGAATTGAGTCTGGAACCGCACAAACAAACCTTAATGCTAGTAAACTGAATTGCAGCAAAGCACATTGGGCAAGGCTCACAAGAGGCATATATCTCACAGTCAGACAGCGTAAATGTGTCTAGCTTCTCACAGGCCTATCAAGCACATATGAGTTTAGTTGATGCGAATAGGAGCTAGATTTAGACGGATGTAACAAAGATGCGTCAATCATTCGAATATGAGTACGGACTAATTTACCATTCGAATAGCAATCATCTCAGAGTGGGCAGTTGGATCTTTGTATTTACGAGCCATGTTGTGACAACTTACGACTACTTCAGCATTCCGAACAATAACTGCGCCAAAGGGATATCCATCTTTTGTATTGACAGCCTCGTATGCTTCTTCAACTGATTATTTCAAGAACTCGTGATCGGTATCCTGTCCAACTGTAGAACCATAACCGAAAACAAAGATTTTAATCGAAATTACACTCCTGATCTCTACAATTACGGAACAAACAAATTGGTATAATGGAGTAAAATTGAGAGTGACTTACCATTTGCATCTTCCATGGCTGAAATATGAACAGTGGCTGGGAGAGATTAGATGTCAACCACTGGAATTAAGCAACTTGAGCTGAAATACGTAACTTCTTATGTACAGATCTACATTTCATAATATAGTGCTGAATTCAACATTTTTTTAATTATTTTCAGAACCAAATTGGCAATTCAATAAGCTTATCCCCATCTAAAAATCAACGGCAAGTCTTTTTTATAGAAAATACAATATTAACTCCCTGCCTGATACAGTCCCTATGGTGGGTGTCTCGAGAAAATTTGAACCACCCAAAGCAGACACAACAATGTCAGAGGAGGACAATAACAAAGCAAATGTACAATGGGAGTGCTAAATCCATTCTTCAATACTTGTCATAGAAGATACATTCAAAATTTCACCAAACTTCCCAAATTCAAAAAATCTAAATGACCTTTTCATATGTATTACAACAAAGGAATAGAATAATGTTTACAGGAAAAAAATAATCAAGGAGTGCCTGTTGATGCTCTTAAATTTGATTCGATGAAGATGGCGAACTTTGCAGTGGGGAGGTTTCTCCACTGCAATTGATTGTGTGTATGATTAGGCGACACTAGTCAGCAACTTCAGATTAATCCCATGTAAAAAATTATGTGCTGTGTGACTGGGTGGTTATGCTAGATTATCTGCAGCAATAATGTGATCTTGGTTTGCCAAAGAATGAATGAAGCAGCATCGAACTTATGTTTGAAAGGTGCATCTAGATTCTAGAGCTTCACTAATGATAACTGGAAAAAGAATTGTTCTATTCTCTCTGTTTTCGCCTATAATGTTCTAATACTAAATGAGGGTAGCAGTCAGTAGTACTCAGCCTTGTTGACTGTAATGTTAAGCATGGAACTGGAGCAGGACCTGACAGGTGATGTCATTTGAATTGGCAAGGGAAACCGTGTCCATGACTCATGTAATGTGGGGGAAAGAAATTGGCACCATATTAGACCATCCTGTCAATCCCCATCTGTGCTTCACTCAGGGAAGAAATAAGGTCTTCTCTGGATTGTGATCTCCTGCTCTGGAGCTGCATCTGGCCTCTATGAGGGCTCCAAAAGGAACCTGCACCGTTATTTTCGAATTGCATCTGTTTCAAGCTACCAGAAGAATAACTATGTGGTACACGTGATGGGTGTAAGAAAGAACCCATAGAGAGCTGGATATCGCTGTCACCTAGTCCCCCTGTGCTGAAGGGTCTCTGTCTAGAACCAATAACTGTAGGGCTCAGTGGTGTCTTTGTTCCTGAAAATTGGCCAAATGGAATACTTTTATAAGAATGACATCATTCAAAGTATATAATTGAAGCAGAAACAAGAAGCTCAAATTAAGGTAGAGGAAACATCATTTGTTAAGAACCATTGATGCCCCATCACATTCTTTGACACTAAGAAGTTCTCAAGAATAAGTGGTGGACTAATTAGCATAACATAAAAGGTTTATGTGTATATAAGGTAGAGTAACTTAAAGTAATCATGTATCGAGGATAAGAAAACACTACACATGTCGCCAAACTAGTAAATAAGCATACCCGAATTGATAGGACTCCAGTGCTTCAAATGGAAAGGAGATGGAATAGCCGTTGAGCTGTTATGTCTAGAAAGTGGTAAATAAGGTCTACGCAAAAATCTCGGCATCCAATTCCCAATATATGACAAGAAGCACACTAGAAGTATCAGTGATATGAACAATGCACCATAGAGAACAATTGGCTCTATCTTCGTCTGGAATATTATGTAACTGTGATGCTCCATTGTAGCTGACAATGATCCTCCAGCATTCAACAGAGCAACCCCGAGTGTCCAAGTAATACTACCAGAACCAACAATCACTTGGTCATCCAGTATATGCAGGCCCTCTCTCAACAATGACACGATGTAGGGTGCTCTAAAGCAATACTGTTCTATGAAAGGTTGTGGAGGGACACTGTTCTTTGCAACTTCCCATATTTCTTCACAATACTCCTTGCCCTTCTCCAATACATTATCCAGTGTCGGTTTTGAGGTCAAGTTGAAAAACCGGAATACCACAAAGAATCCAGAAATGGCGTAAAATTGCCCATGTGGGTGAGGCAAACCATCACTAAGAGCACAAGGTTGCAGCTCACAATCAACTCCTGGTTTCACTCCCGACCATTCAGACGAATTCACTGTACGTTTTGCAAGTGCACTACATTCTTCCCAATTTGGAGCACCAATCAGCTCGATATCTATTCCGCGTTTCCCACCTTTACCCATATTACCTTCGCCAATTACAGGACTCCCACCTTCTCCATTCAATGAGGAACAGTGGGAACATACATATTTCTCTCTGTAACCGGACTGCAGACATGGGTGCTTGAGTTCGATATTTCCTTTGTTGGGATCCATACCACTAATCCCAGGGAGCTTCCTCAGCAGATAAACAACCGATTTATCAAAAGCATCATTCAGACCATAGCTTGAAAGAGAATAAGCAGTAAGGTGATGATTAACAGCTCCAATACTTAAGTTTAAACTAGTCTCCTCGTGCACAAGTTCCTTCGTCTCAAAAGTAACTTGTAAAGAAGAACCCCCCATATCAAGTGCACCAAATGTTTCTTTTGGAGGTATTGACCCAAGCATGCCCATATGATAATTAAGAGCTATCCATCCATAATAAGCTTCCTCTGTTCCAGTGATTATCTTAACCCAGTCTCTATGACACAAGAATGATGAATTCCTTAGTATGGACCATGCATTATCTAGAAGCCATTCTGAATCAGATTTGGGTAGCCTGCGAACTCCACCAGTCGCGTAGAGGAAGATAGAAGTACTCTTATGTGCATGCTTAGGTATTTGCTTCTCTGCCCACAGAAGAAGCGGGCTTATAGCTTCATTCAAACCTGATGCATTGTTTACTAGCTTATCAAGCCCAGGCTCAGTCTCCATTCTACGGTAAGCACGCCCGCTTGATGAACTAGATTTACTTTGTAGACCTTCAGGTAAGGATTTTAAGACAATGGGAAGACTTCCACCTTGCTGGTGATCAACAGATGATTCATATACATAAACCCGTGTCCCAGTGCTTCCACAATCAAGTACCACATAAAACTGTGAGGCTTTCTGAAACCAAAAATTGCTGAGAAATCTTCCACCCAATAGGATCAGGGAAAAGAACAAGACTAGGCCTAGAACAGCCATGGTTGCTCGCACCATTTTCTTTCTAGTAAATGGGATACCAGGAAAGGCTTTGCTCTTTGAAAAACTTGCAATACCATTTTCTCTCTTCAAGGGATGAGTCTCTTCTTCTGTATGAGTTGCTGCACTTTGCTCATAGTCAATGCCAATAAGAAGATCTTCTGTATCAAGCTTACGATAACTTGAGAAGTCTTGAAGAGACGCCGATACTCGCATATTATTCTTCTGTCTCGGAGTGGAATAGAAATGACCATGACTGGTACCTACTCGTGATGATGCTCCAGAAGATATAGATGGTCCACTTGCAGATGAAAACTTCTCCGCATTTCTGATGAACGCCATTTCAAGTCAATACTTTTAAGCAATAAATACTGCCTTATTCCATCAAAACTTATATTAATGACAGAGCGCAAAGCTGAATTTCCCACTTCACGCATACCATATCAGAGACCTGGTACAAAAACAAAGATGTTAAAACCTTTACATCTTCCACAGTGTTGCTTAAGGTAAAATTATGTAAAACTTATGCAAGCAATTGCTTCCACAGTGCCTAGAGAAGCTAGGGAACTTCTTACACTTTATTCTCAATCCTAATCTCTTACTCTCGAGCATGGTAAAGGAATCCCATAATTATCAGTCTATCCTATGCTATCTAAAAAATAAATCACAACCAACCCTGTTAAAGTAACAACACCGACCTCATGGAGAACTTTAGTGATGGGACAAATGTGCCCATCCTCCAGCGATGTCTAGAAAGCAATCTCCTAGAGAAGTCCAGGGTCTTAAGACGATAGAGTACGATTCTTAGGCTCAGTTGGTTACTTGGTTTATGCAAGGTTTCTAGCGAGTGTTTCGTTCCAGTTGTGTCTAGGACAGTGAGAAGTCGTTCAAAGTTGCTATACAAATGCAATGTGCAATAGCTCAAGGACTTGTGAGATTGAGAGCTAAGACTCTCCTTATCTAGGAGTTGAGCCATGCCAGTAGAGACATAACTGATATGTGACTGGTTTGGTCCTGTGAGATAGTTAATGGGCATGACTAACACAAGTTTAGGAGATTGAGTGAGCCAATCTCTATCTCATGTGACAAATTGTTGTTTTATCATAGTCGAGGTGCCGACACATTCTCTAGAGTTTAATATCAAATAGCTTGCGTGCATAGATTTCATAAAACCCAACAAGATATATGCAGTAATCTTCTTTAGTAATCACCAGTTCTAGTTTCACAGTGACATAATTATAGAGCTAAACTTCCATTTATCTAATCTCTCACAACAAAATCCAATTGGAATTTTGAAGGATCAAATTCAATAAAACCAAATCGAAATTTCTGAGATCTCTACTGAATTCATCTGTAAATTGAACTATACTCATACTCAATATCATAAACAATAGAAATAGATCTGAAAACAAAAATTTCATTCATAGTTGTTGAAATGAAAAATTAAACAAAGGATGAAGAGAAAGAAGGAACTCACTTGTGGCCTTGAATGACGCTGACGATGGGATTTGGACAGAGAAGAAAATTCCCAGAGGAAGAGAGTCAGTAGTTGAAGAAGTTGAGCAGATCACAGTGGTCCAAGTCATTTAGTCCAACAAAGCCCAATAAAATCTATATGTATATGTAGGTGTATGCAACGGACGGATGCGGATTAGGGGTAACCCACGTGCAATCCGTCAAAGTTGTAAATTTGGAAAATCCAACCGTGTCCGGCCTAATCACCTATGGATTTAACATCCGCGGATTAACGGGTGATACGGACCGGATGCAGATTAACCGCGGATTTAGTCTCAAAAAAAAAAAAAACAAAAAAAAAGATTACCGACCCTTTCTGTTGAAGATACGAAGAGTACACACAGTGCACTCACAATGCACGTAACAAGTAGTATATAGTGCGAGTTCACTTACTTTTTTTTTTGCATGTCACGACTCATGTAGTAAACTGCATCATAATTAACGTTCATACACAGTATATAATATGCACAGAATAATACTTTCATCATATGCACATATATATATATAATGATAATGGTGGCATGATACACACTTAATAGGTTCAAACATTATATACGCAAACGTTTGTTTGAATCATTAATTGTTTGCCACACAGTGCGTTCAGCAGAGACAGTGTCGCTTGACAGCTTAATCATAACTTCTGTGCAATGAAACAATCTATCAATTAAAAGAAAGAATTCCTTCGCTCATCATCTTACAGGAGAACAAAGACAACAAAGAGACTCCCTAACTTCACTTGCGACAATCTAATCATGACTTTTCAGAAATGCGATCATCTTTTCCTTATCTTTCCTTGCTAACTCCAATTGCGAAAGAAAAGCATTCTTGTTGTGGTTATTGTGGGTGCGGACAAATCCGCGGATTTCAAAGTCCAACCGCAACCGAACCACTAAAAGTGCGGATTTGAGAATCGCACCCGTGTCCGACCCATAGGTCTTGCGGATTGGGTTTCACCCACAATTTTGCAGACGGATACGGATGAAATCCGCGGTTCCGGACTTTTTGTTCACCCCTAAGTATATGTATCTCTTCTCTCTTGCCAAAACCTAAAACTATTTTTTCCAAAAAACTAATCCTATTTTTTATCCATTTTCTTCACCCTAAATCTAGATTTACTCGGGATTAGATATGGATTTCATATCTTCCGAGCAAATCTAGATAGTGTCAAGATACTGTCACAATCCCAAACACTCTAAGACATCCTAGGACTGGAAGCTTACAACAGGATTGTTTGTTATTCTAATGTGATGCTTCTTATGATATGATTACTAATAGAGAAGGGATTGGTATTGTGGCTACTGATATTGCAGGTAATTACAGGGGATGCAAAACTCATCCAGCAATAACAAGAGATGATGAGAAAGCTGAAAGCTTAGCGGTTTGGGAAGAAATTAGTTGGGTTAAAGCAGGAAGGGTGGACAACATTTGCATTCTCAGTGACTCCGAGAATGTCATTTCTTATCTCATTATTAGACAATGTCAAACCAGTTGGTACAATAGTACTATCATGGATGACTGTGCTGTAACTATTGAGTCTTTTCAGTTTTTTGAATTTCAAAACATTCATAGAAGTTTCAATTTGCTAGCTGACAATGCAGCTAAGCATTGTAGACAGAATAGGGTAACATGTGAATGGTTGTCTCATCGGCTTCACTTTATTACACAAAACTCTGTAATTTAAATCTTTTAATAGATTTAAATCTTTTAATAGATTTATTTCTTTCCTGACAAAAGAAAATGGATAGTTTTATTCTGGTTTTAATAAATAAAATCACATGTTTTTGCGAAATTAGGTTTTTTTTTCTGTAATCCTTTATATTTCCAATAAATAAAATTTCTATGATAATTTTTTGTCATATGATGTTTCAACTCGCTATTGCAACGATTAATTATTTCCCTTTAGGTTTTCTTATGGAGTCTGATGATAAATTCAAGTATATTTTCGGAGATGACCAAATCAGGCGTGACGATGATCAGGATTCTTATAAAGTTGACCAATGGCTACTGGAATGGGTCGTAATTATGATGATATTTGGAGCAGATTATTCCTTTATGAAGGATTATATCTTAAGGAAGAAGAAGTTTTTAAATGGTTGTAGTTCAATGAGAAGACCATTATTTGGACTACATCATCTATCTCTTTGATCAACTATTTTGTACAATTGTTGTATTTCGAAATAGGGATACATTATATTTTGTATTTTTTATGTTGTATCATTATGATGTACTATAACTATCATGCTATCATGATTCCAATCAATGGAATGACAATTCTCTACCACTGTATCCTTTAAACCTCAATTTTAATGAGGTAATTTAATAAATTATGGGTTGATAAACCCAGAGAGAAAAAAGATCCGAGGAGTGTAAAAATGATTGTTGACTCATTAACTAAGATTGATTTAACATAAATAAATGTATGATTCAGACATAATTTCCCTTCATGATCACACAGGTTTTGCCACACGTTTAATATTAGCCGAAACCTAACCCTCTCATCGTCTTCTCCTAAACATTACCACCATTTCCAATGAAGCCTAACCCTCTCATCATATTCTCCTAACCATTACCACCATTTCCAAAATTCAGTCAAAACTCCGAGATAAAGTACACTATGCAATAAAAAAATGTTAAAGTGTGATACTTCTTGATTTAAGGAGAGGTGGTGTACCGAAAATCAGTATCAGTTTCATTGACAATCAACATCTGTCTCATATTTCATATTATTATTGTTACCATTCGAAATTTTTTTAAAAAGATACAGCATTAGTATTCGTGATTAAATAATATTCAGTATTAGGATCTCGTTCTACAATAGACAACAATTCTATGTTGGTCGAATGGATCAGTACAGTAATCATCCATTGTCACGGCATTTTGCTCTCTTTGCCTGAAATCTCTTAATCATGATCTCCCTGCATCTATCTATTGGTGATATTTATATTTATGGGATTCATTTTATTATATGCACAGTAAATGGTTTTGCATGTATTATTGTTAGAGCATTGCTCGGTCAAACTCGCATGCGTTGCTATCTCAAGCATGTTTGTCAATGTTAGTGATCAAAACTATAACTCTTGATTTCTAGTCTACTATAGCTAAGTCTCGGACTAGGATAGAAAGTGTAGTTGAGCTCAAGAACTCCATCGCAATCATCATACAAGACGAAAGACTACTCAAGGAACTGGTGGATCTTCATCGACTAAAAGATATGTGGAGACTTGAAATTATCTATCACTCAAAAGTCTATCTACTCTATATCATATTTTGAGACAAAAGTCGTTTTTCTATATAGACTTTGATTATACAAATTTGTTATTTCGAGCCGAGTTTAACTCGCCTATCTATTTCACGAAATATGTGTTGGTAAGCTTTTGCTTTGTCCAAGTTCATCTTTACCTAGTGACGAAAGTTATGAGACGTTTCAATCACTTTGAAAATTGCTTACTTTGACGAAATGTCCTCTAAGAATGTTTCAGTGTTTGAAATGAGAGTTTAGATTAAATAACCAATGATGAATATAAGCATTGTGTGGAAACACATATATGTATAAGTCCTTTTTCCTTGAATCGAAGTTTGCGAACTTTGTTGATCAATAGAACCAAAACAAGAGCCGTGAACTCAGTCCGCGAACTCAGTCCGCTAACCCAGTACGCGAACTGGAGGAAGTTCTCGACCCGAGAAAATTTGTTGGAGTTTGAGAATTCCTTCCGGGAACTTAAGTCCGTGAACTAAGTCTGCGAACTTAAGCTGGTTATATCTAAAGACGATTGTTTGTGAACTTATTTACATTAACTAAGGAATGCTAAATGAAAAACGTGGCTATATAGTTCATGAACCGATTCGAGTGAATCAAATCGTTTTTGTTTCGATTGTGTCTTGTGTAGTTACATAAGATTTCCTTGCAATTGAACAACTCTCTAACTAGTTCATTTGAGTCAGTTGAACTAGTTATGGTGAAGAAGAACATGATTGATATGAAAGTGCTCATATGGCTAACCATTGGTTAACTATTGTTGAACCAACAAATGTTCATGTTTGGGTACGGTTACATAAACCCAAAATAGTACATTTCATTTGTTTGTAACAAGCTAAGTTTTCAATCTAACGGTTGAATGATATTAGCTTGAATCTAATCAGGTTTTCATCTAACGGTGAATATTGAATGATTTGTTACCAAGCTAACATTGATTGCAAACCCTGATTTGAAAGATTATATAAGCGAGAACTCTAGCAACTGGGAAACCTAATCCCCACACCTCCTGTGTGATGCTGGTTGTATTATCTAGAGCCGATTCTGCTTTAACCTTAGGTTTCTTCTTAAAAACCAGGTTAACGACTTAAAGACTTCATTGGGATTGTGAACCCCGACCGATACTACTTTCTCGTAGTTGTGTGATATGATCTTGCATATTCTACCATTTTGAGTACAATCGTAACGATTGGCTTGAGATTTATATCTCTGATAGGCAAGATAGAAAAGTAGTCACAAAAATCTTCGTCTCATCGCTTGTGATTCCACAATATCTTCTTTCGCCGCGGAGGTTAAGATTATTGTGAGGTGATTGATAATACTAGGTTGTTCTTCGGGAATATAAGTATGGGTTATCAATTGGTTCCTGTTCACCTTGATTTATCAAAAGACGGAACAAAACTTGTAGGTATTTCTATGGGAGATATATTTATCTATTCTGTAGACTTTTTTGTATGATACAAATTTGTTTATTAAAGTCTTCGACTTTGGGTCGTAGCAACTCTTAGTTGTGGGTGAGATCATCTAAGGGAATCAAGTGCGTAGTATCCTGCTGGGATCAGAGATGTAAGGAGCGCAACTGTACCTTGAATCAGTGTGAGATTGATTGGGGTTCAACTAAAGTCCAAACCGAAGTTAGTTTGTAGTATGCTAGTGTTTGTAGCGGCTTAATACAGTGTGGTGTTCAATCTGGAATAGGTTCCGGGGTTTTTCTGCATTTGCGGTTTCCTCGTTAACAAAATTATGGTGTCTGTGTTATTTCTATTTCGCATTATATTTTGTTATATAATTGAAATAGCACAGGTTGTGCGTTTGAATCAATCAATTGGAAATCTGACCATTGGTTGTTGATTGAAATTGATTGATCCTTAAACATTGGTCTTTGGTACCGTTCAAGTGATTTCTCTTGTATTCAATTAGACTCATAGATTTCTATTTGCTTGAGAAAGAATTGAATCGAGAAAGAGATATATAACTCTTTGATATACTTTATTAAGATTGAGTCTAGTTGATTCTCTTGAAAGTATATTGGAGTTTGTCCATACAGATTGCTAAGTGAAATATTGGGTGTGGTTGTTGTACCCCCGCTTTTTCAATTAGTATCAGAGCAGGCAAACACGTTAAAGACCTTATCAGTCTGTGTTTGTAGCAATCTGACTCTATGGATAGAGGTGTTATCTCTATCAACGTACCACCAGTCTTCGATGGCTCTAATTACTTATGGTGGAAAATTGTTATGCGAGGTTTTCTTCAAGCACGTGATTTTCAATCATGGGTATATGTTGTTAATGGCTATAATGCTCATGTTGTGGTAGTTGGAAATGTAAACGTTCCCAAGGATATTGGTGAATACAGCCCCGCCGAGATACTTGCTACAAAGTAAAATTCCGACGGTTTGAATGCCATTACCCTGAATCTTCAGCACCATGTGTCAAATTTCACTAAGTCTAAAGAAGCGTGGGATATATTAGAAACCGTATTCGAAGGTAATACCAGTGGAAAGGAAGCTAGGCTTCAAAACCTTAATTCCGATTAGGAAAACCTTCGTATGGCAGATGAGGAAACATTTGATGAGTTTAATCACAAAGTGTCTGAAATTGTTAATGCATCTTTTGCATTGGTAAGACTTTTCCTGAAAAGGACATTGTGATGAAAATTCTCAGATCTCTGCCATCTAGATACGATTCTACCAAGCATGCATCGTTGAGGGAAATAACCTAGATAATCTCTCTAGAAATACGCTGGTTGGGAAGCATAAGATCTTTGATCATGAGCATTCATCCAAATCTAAAGATGTTGCGTTCAAAGCACTAAAGAACACTAAATTACTTGATAAAAGTAAAAAAGTGTATATCTCTTAAGACGAAAGTGTAAATAATACCCGAAAATACTCGGCCTGCCTGTACCCGCCTGAGCATGCCTGTACCCGAATGATCCCAAAGCCTGTTGCAGCCCGTCACAGGCCGCCTGGCCTGGCCTGATTAGTTTAAATGGGCGGGCTCGGGCTTCTCCAAATTATAAAAATAGAAGTTAAATCAGTTATCACAGAATTTTGAAAACTCAAAAAACCTGAAGCTTGTTTGGCCTGCCTGGTCTGGCCTGCTTATAAAATGGGCTTTGGGCAAGTTTTGGGCCTCAAAATAAGTGCTTCTACCCGGCCTGCCCGGCCTGACGTGCTTTTTGGGTAGTTGATTATGAGGCATGTCTGGCCTGGCCTGCAGTAAAAAACGGGCCGGGATGCCCGGCCTGGCCTAATTTACACCCCTAGACTGATTCATCTGATGAAGATCTTGACAAATCGGTCTCGATGATCACAAGACAGTTTAGGGATCTTCTGTTGAAGAGAAGTAAACGGTTCTCCAGAGATAAGCCTAAAGCATCAATCAAACCTCATAATCGTATTCCTCCTAAAAATAAGGATATTGATGAAACTGATGATGAGGATATGCCTCAGTGCTTTAAGTGTAAGGGATTTGGTCATTTTGCAAACGAGTGTCCAAATCGTAGAAAATACATTGGGAACAAAGGTCTTGCTGCAACTCTTGGTGAAATGTCTGATAGGTATGATTCTAATGAAGACGAAAAATCAAGTGTTGCACTTCTTGGTGAAAATATTGATTTTGATAATTGTAGCAATACATACATCAATCTTGATATTCTTTCAGAAGAAAACCCAACTAATCTGGAAGAAAAAATTGACCTTGCTTTGGAAACTGTATATGTAATGTTTAAGGGTCCACCATGTGCCTAGCTGCTTGCACATCTCAGAAGCCTGACTTTTATCCAAGATTGACGTGCTCATATTGTTCTCTAAAGGGTCATGAACTTTTAAAGTGTTACAAGTACAAACACCAATTGAGGCACGTCAACAAACTTCAACGAAGAGCAAATCAATTAGCAAACATGCTTAAACTTACTCAGAAGACCGCTGAGGTATGTAGGATTTTATCTTCGTCTAAGAAGTTAGTTTCCAAGGATAAACCAAGAACATTAGAGAATAAAGTATGGTCAAATCACTTTGATATACAAAGGTCTGTGGATTCCTATCAAGAGGAATATGTGGGCAAATTGTTGTTCACCGCAGCACAACTTGATTGTGTTGATTGGTAAATCCCGTCTCATGTGCATGATCAAAAGAGACAGATTTTGTACCTCTCAGGCTTTAAGAAATTTTTTTTCTTCTTTTCTTAGTTTTGTGTCTATCAATAAAGGAGGGTTATTCTCGATAATTCTACTCTCTTTAGGGTTCAGAATTGTGCGTGCACGAACCTGTTAAAGGTTAACCCTACATTCCCTTTTCCTTCCTTGAAACTTGTTTTTATCTCAAGACCACTTGTTGATATAGTGATTTCCTCTCACAAACCCATACGCCTATGGATTCTCCAAGTACCATGTCTTCTGATGGAAAGGATGTTAATATGGTTGTCAAGCCATCAATCATGAAGGAAAAAGAGAAATCTCTGTTAGCTCCGACATTTAAAAGAAAAAGAAAGAATGTGAGGAATCCTAGAGTTGTTCCTTCAAATTCTCAGAAGTTTTCTGATGTTCTTGAAGTGTTGAAAGAGATGCAAAAGGAGATTCATCAAATACATGCTTTTGTGTTTAAGACTCATGAGATTCAGAAGGCCCTGGTTCGACATCAGTCAAGAAGGTTTATTGATATTAACTCCTATCTTCATGAACCTTTTGTCCCAATGGTTGTTGACGACAAGGAGTTCGGGGACGATAAAGAATTCTTCAAAGGTATTAACGTCTAGTAAATCTTCTATTTTCTTGTTTTGTTTAAGAAGAATAACTAGAGTTTGGAATAGCCATTATTGTGATTATACATAGCTATGTACAACGTTTTCATCTTCATGATTTTAGATTTATTGGTTTAAATATAGAATTATTTGGAAGATGATTTTTGCAGTATTATTCTTTATGATTTTATATATTGCAATTTGTTATGGGATATGTGTGTTTGCGTCCGTGAACTGTGATTGTCCCATACCTTGTCGAAAGTTAATTCCTTTATATGTCGATATGCATGTGTTGATAAAAGAAGGAATGAACTTTTGACAAATACAAAAGTTAAGCCTATTATGTCAATTATTGATGGAAGATAGGTTAAAATCTTTTGTTTACAAAGATTATGTCTATTGTGCAAATGGTGATGGAATACAGAATGAATCCTTGCTTATTCCACGGTATAAGGTCGATCTCCGATACACAATTTGTGTGTACATACTGTGTTGTTCCATAAGGTGTCTTATGTTGAGCACAATCGACTAAGTTAATTTTTGGCTTAGTTGTTACTCCGTGAGATACTTTGCGTCGAGCATGTACGACTAAATTAATCATCCTTGTTTGGTTATTTAGTTGTTGCTCCGTAAGTTCTCTTATGTCGAGCATGTACGACTAAATTAATCATCCTTGTTTGGTTATTTAGTTGTTGCTACGTAAGTTCTCTTATGTCGAGCATGACCAATTAAATTGATTACTTTTTGTGGTTAATTTGGTTGTGTATTATGATTAGATTAATTATGGGTTCTCTTGTGATTAATCTAATTGTGTATTTTTGAGTCTCCATAAGTTCACTTATGTTGAGCATTTCCGATTAAATTAATCATGGATTCTCTTGTGGATAATTTAATTGAGTTTTTTGGATTCAAATTCATACTTTTATGTGATTTGTTATGTCCAAAGAAAACCTTCTTTTCTTTTAAAATTAAGGTCGCTCTTGTTGTTCTCTCGGGAATGACATAAAATGGGGGAGAGCTCTTAATTGAACTTGTGCTTAATTGCCAAATCTTTGTGAGGAGTGCGGCTGTGGAATATTATAGGGGTTATCTTGTATCTTTATAAACTCCTTGATGAATGCATTTAGCTTCGGCTATATGATTGCATCTAAATAAGATGATATGTGATTTCTTTTGGTCATGAAATGTCTCTTTCGAAAATTTCATTAGGATCCCGTTTTTGTACCTTTGCCAATTTTATTGACAAAAAGGGGGAGAAATAATATGTAGTTCCCACTACAAATACATATGGTTTTCGGTTCATTATGTAAGGGGGAGTGGTTTCCATGTGAGATGGAGTATTGACTAAGGGGGAGTGATACATATCATCATAGTATTGTTGTCGAAGTTGTGATACAATTGAACTTTGATACTATACAATGATACTATGACATTGTATAACAATGATTGAGAACTCTTGTTTTCTCGTTGTTATAGCTACGGATTTTCAACAACGATGATGCTGAACTTACAACCTTTGGGATCATTGGAGTACTTGGAAGTGACGAAGATTTCGAGTAACGTTGAAGATTAGGCATGTGGAATAGGAGTTACAAAAGTTAATTCATTTATTTATGTATTCCATATGTATTGATAGTTTTTCACTAAAATTGACAAAGGAGGAGATTGTTAGAGCATTGCTCAGTCGAACTCGCATGCGTTGTTATCTCAAGCATGTTTGTCAATGTTAGTGATCAGAACTATAAGTATTGATTTCTAGTCTACTGTAGCTAAGTCTCGGACTAGGATAGAAAGTGTAGTTGAGCTCAAGAACTCCATGGCAATCATCATACAAGACGAAGGACTACTCAAGAAACTGGTGGATCTTCATCGACTAAAAGGTATGTGGAGACTTGAACTTATCTATCAGTCAAAAGTTTATCTACTTTATCTCCTATTTTGAGAAAAAAGTCGTTCTGCTATATAAAATTTGATTATACACATTTGTTATTTCGAGCAGAGTTTAACTCGCCTATCTATTTCTCGAAATATGTGTTGGTAAGCTTTTGCTTCGTCCAAGTTCATCTTTACCTAGTGACGAAAGTCATGACACGTTTCAATCACTTTGAATTTCTTACTTTGACAAAATGTCCTCTAAGAATGTTTCAATGATTGAAATGAGAGTTTAGATTAAATAACCAATGATGGATATAAGCATTGTGTGGAAACACATATATGTGTAAGTCCTTTTTCCTTGAACCGAAGTTTGCGAACTTTGTTGATTAAGAGAACCAGAAAAAGAATCGTGAACTCAGTCCGCGAAATGGCGGAAGTTCTCGAACCGAGAAAATCTGTTGGATTTTGAGAACTCTTTCCGGGAACTTAAATCTGCGAACTTAAGCTGGTTATATGTAAAGACGATTGTTTGTGAACTTATTTATATTAACTAAGGAATGCTAAATGCAAAACGTGGATATATAGTTCATGAACCAATTCGAGTGAATCAAATCGTTTTTGCTTCGATTGTGTCTTATGTAGTTACATAAGATTTCCTTGCAATTGAACAACTCTCTAACTAGTTAATTTGAGTCAGTTGAACTAGTTATGGTGAAGAAGAACATGATTGATATGAAAGTGCTCATATGGCTAACCATTGGTTAACTATTGTTGAACCAACAAATGTTCATGCTTGGGTACGGTTACATAAACCCAAAATAGTACATTTCATTTGTGTGTAACAAGCTAAGTTTTCGATATAACGGTTAGCCTGAATCTAATAAGTTTTTCGTCTAACAGTGAATATTGAATGCTTTGTTACCAAGCTAACATTGATTGCAAACCCTGATTTGAAAGACTATATAAGAGAGAACTCTATCAAGTGGGAAACCTAATCCCCACACCTCCTGTGTGATACTAGTTTTATTAGATAGAGTCGATTCTCCTTTAACCTTAGGTTTCTTCTTAAAAACCAGGTTAACGACTTAAAGACTTCATTGGGATTGTGAATCCAGACCGATACTATATTCTCGTAGTTGTGTGATCTGATCTTGCATATTCTATCGTTGTAAGTACAATCGTAACGATTGGCTTGAGATTTATATCTCTGATAGGCAAGGTAGAAAAGTAGTCACAAACATCTTCGTATCATCGTTTGTGATTCCACAATATCTTCTTTCGTCGCGTCGATTAATATTATTGTGAGAAGATTGATAATACTAGGCTGTTCTTCGGGAATATAAGTTCGGGTTATCAATTGGCTCCTGTTCACCTTGATTTATCAAAAGATGGAACAAAATTTTTAGGTATTTCTGTGGAAGACAGATTTATCTATATTGTAGACTTTTCTGTGTGATACAGATTTGTTTATTAAAGTCTTCGACTTTGGGTCGTAGCAACTCTTAGTTGTGGGTGAGATCAGCTAAGGGAATCAAGTGCATAGTATCTTGCTGGGATCAGAGACGTAAGGAGCGCAACTGTACCTTGAATCAGTGTGAGATTGATTGGGGTTCAACTACAGTCCAGACCGAAGTTAGTTTTTAGTAGGCTAGTGTCTGTAGCGGCTTAATACAGTGTGGTGTTCAATCTGGAATAGGTCCCGGGGTTTTTCTGCATTTGCGGTTTCCTCGTTAACAAAATTCTGGTGTCTGTGTTATTTCTATTCCACATTATATTTTGTTATATAATTGAAATATCATAGGTTGTGCGTTTGAAGCAATAATTTGGAAATCCGACCTTTGGTTGTTGATTGAAATTGATTGATCCTTGAACATTGGTCTTTGGTACCGTTCAAGTGATTTCTCTTGTATTTAGTTAGACTCGCAGATTTCTATTTGCTTGAGAAAGAATTGAATCGAGAAAGAGAGATATAACTCTTTGATATACTTTATTAAGATTGAGTCTAGTTGATTCTCTTGAAATTATATTGGAGTTTGTTCATACAGATTGCTAAGCGAAATATTGGGTGTGGTTGTTGTACCCCGCTTTTTCAATTATGATTACAATTGTAAGAAAAAAAATTCAACACTATTAATGAAAGTTAAAGTTCCGTAATTGTAGTTAGTGTTATAGAGAAGAACCAAACGAGATAGGAGCGTAGGTTTGACAATGACTCGATGAATATGTGAAAATTTCATGTGGCTAAAAAGGGTAATTTAGTTCCACTCATCGATAACCCAGTTTAATTAGTGAGTTTGCTATGATTTTTGCACTCCTCAGATCTTTTTTTGCTCTCCCTCTAACAAAAATCATAAGAAAATAAGAGGCTATGAGAGAAAGCTTATGGGGCTAAATATTTAATCCACCACTTTCACTGGTTTGGTCCAGGCATTAGTTTAGTCCCTCTATTCTTCAACATTCCTTTTAAGTTACTATTGCGGACATAAGATTGTTGTTGATTTCTCTAAATTACTATTGCAGACATAAGATTGTTGTTCATTTGATATACAGATGCGTCAACAGTTGCTCACTAATTGCGCAATCTGTTCCCCACACAAAAAATCGCGACCTTCGACCGCCTTGATTATTATTTGTGCTTCACTGTAAAAAAATTAGCGCCCCCTAAATTGAAATTCTGACTCCGCCACTGAGATCAGTAAAGAAGAAGAAGATACCATCACTTTCTTTATCTCATAAACTTATGGAGAAGAAGAAGCTGAAGATCTTCTATGTGTGTGTCTTTCAGCCCCCAATTTCGATCGCATCGAAATGAGGATGGAGGGAAGCATTGATACACTTTTTCCGCGTTTAATTTACTGTTTTTACATTTGCTCTCTCTGTCTAATAGTGCCAACAGTAAAAAAAACAAAAAAAAAACAAATGGGTGTCACAAGGGATCAATTTTGGCTAACCAAGAGGATTCAGGAGCAATAAGAAGGCTAAGACACCAACAACAAGAAGATTTAGAAGGCCGATTTCGATAAAAGCAAAATGTTTTTTCCTCTGACTTTTGGGATTGATTTCTACTTCTGGAGAAACAATTCTTGCTTCTGGTATCCAAATGAGAGAGTGTCGCGTTTGGATGCACACCTAGAAGTTACTTTAAATTCTATAAGTTATAAAGCAAGAACTTGGTCTCGGTATAGAATTTTGAAACGATTTCTAGAAATTAAAAAATTAACTTTTTATGAAGAAAAATAATTTTTCTTTTGAGTACTTATGTTTCTGATATCCAAACAACCATTTTAGTATGTTTGGATAATAGTTGAAAAGTTACTTTTCAACTTATGAAAGCATGAAAAAAATTAATTTGGAAACACAATTTCGGAATGACTTCTAAAATCGAAAAAGTTGGTTGTTTTTTAGAATTTACTTTTTGACTTCTAGAAGTCAGAAAGCAAGAATTTAGTTTGGCATCAAAGTTTGAAAATGACTTCTAAAAGCTACAAAATTAACTTTTGGTGAAGCAAAACATTTTGGCTTCTAACTTATGAGATTGAAGCAATACTGTTTTTGGTATCCAAACACTGTAAAAGAAAATTGTTTTGTATCTTCTGACTTCGATTGACTTCTTATCCTTAAAAGGAAAGGAGTAAAATGTTTTTCTTGTTTTAGCATGTAAAGAAAAATAAGTTAATCCAAAAATATAAGTAGATTAAAAGGGAAGTAAGATTTTCATTATATGTAGGATTTCTAAATGATCGAGTTAAAACTCTACAATATAAGGGGTATCGTCACTTAACTACCAAATGATGATCGAGGGTCTTTATAATTTTAATAAGATATTTCGTGTTAGTTTGTTTGGCTGTTAAAATCACACGTGAATATATATTGTGTTTTAGCTTAACGCATGAAACATATGTTCATAATTAATATTAATAAATATATTAAGATAATGTTAAGTTATTGTCTAAGGTTAACTTAATCTTATACATAGCTTGCGTACATAGATTCTATAAAACCCAACAAGATATATGTAGTAATCTTCATAAGTAATCACCGATTCTAGTTTTACTGTTACATAATTATACATTTTAAGGTAAACTTCCATCGATCTAATCCATCACAACAAAATGAAATTAGACCATTAAAGGAACAAATTCAATAGAAACATACCAAATTTCTGAGATCTCAATTGAGTTTTGTGTGTAAATTGAACAATACTCATCACATCATTATGAACAGCAATAGATCTGAAAACAAATATTCATTCATAGTGGTTGAAAATCAACAATCAAAGAAAAGGAAGAAATAACTTACTTATGGCCCTAATTAGCAATTCGGAGTTCGGCATACGTTCGGAACGGCAATTGTACGAGTATTATTCGAATTTATAAAAATTAAATTCGATCTAAAATTCGGTCAACGGTTCGCGAGTCGGGAGTAATTCGGGAACGCCATACGTACGTGTATAATTCGTTTTACTAATTTGTGTTCGGTATTGAAAATTCGGTATGTATTAATTAATAAATAAATATATTTCTGGTGAGGGGGAGAATCATTTGGGATTTAAAAGAGTATATACGTAATATATTTAGAATTGACACCAACAAACACCCAGTGCAGTGGCTTGAGGTGTAGTATTGGAAGCAAGAGAACGAAGTTCGAATCCCATCCTTCGCATTTTTGAAAAAAAACATGAATATCTTGAAATCAGTAGGTTATAGAGTAGATATGGGCTTTGAATAGTATTGTATCGGGTGGGCTTTGGGCAAAAGTTAGAAAGTCCGTAACAACAGCTGCCGAATCAAACAGACGAATGATTCGGAAATTCGTAAAATTCACGCGTACCTGGTTCGGAGAAAGAGGGAGTCAGTAGTAGTAGAAGAAGTTAGCAGATCAGCGAGGGAAAAGAAGAGTTGGAGAGAAGAACAAGAATCAGAGAAGAAGATACATTCACTTTCTCTCCCTCTTTCCAGAAAGTTATGATGATAAAGAAGAGGTTCCTCTATATCTTTCTGCCCCCAAATTCGATCAGATCGAAATGAGGAGGGAGGGAAGGACTAATACGCTTTTTCGAGTTTAAGTCACTGTTTTTACATTTCCTCTCTATGTCTAAAAGTGCCAACAGTTAAAAAGAAAAAAAAGGATGATGGGTGCCACAGGCCCACAAGGGAACGATTTTGGCCAAGCAAGAGGATCCAGTGGCTAGCATAGGTAATTGTTGAGATATATGTATTTTATCATTAATTGTTTTCATCTTTGATGTTGAACAAGATGTATTCATTTTTGTTATGTTAATGAAATCAAGATGTTTCCTTCAAAAAAAAGGATCCAGGAGCAACAACAAGGCTAAGACACCAATATCTAGAAGATCCGATAAAACTTCAAATCGGTTTCGATAAAAAGAAGTGTTTTTTTTTATTTTATCTTTTGGGATTGACTTCTACTTCTAGAAAAAATAGAAGAATTTTGCTTATGGTATCCAAACGCGTTAGCCTCGCATTTAGATGCACACTTATTAGAAATTACTTTTTGAATTTTAGAAGTCAAAAAGCAAGAATTCAGTTTGGATATAGAATTTTAATACAATTTCTAAAAGTAAGAAAGTTAATTTTTCAAGGAGAAAAATAACTTCACTTTTTTAAAAGTAAGAAAGTTAACTATCAAATGATGTTCGAGGGTCTTTATATTTTAAATAAGATATTCCATGTCAATATGTATTGTGTTTTAGTTTAACGCATGAAACACATGTTCATAATTAATATTAATAAATATATTAAAATAATGTTAAGTTATTGTCTAGGGTTAACTTAAGCTTATACATATATACAGTTCTTATTTTGTTATATCTAATTGCGTATGCCTTATCTCCAAAGTAGTTGAAAATCAACCTACAAGATCATCTTGAAGAAATAAGTGGGAAATTTTGAAGAATTATCGATAGTTGTCTTCCTCCGAAGATGAAGATGTAAGGCTTCAACTTTCTTCTAGGCATGTTAGAAAATGTTATTCCACTCAAGAAGAATGGGATGCATACATATAGGTATGTTACAGGAACGGTGATTACGGTGATATTTGGATTATGATTAGATTATATACGTCGGTTGATGACATGTCGATAATGTACGGATCATGTAGTATAAGTTTGTTATTTTTTTTTTTTTTGAAACTTGTTAATTAATTATATATAAATTATCATATCTATGGTCATGTAGCTTTTAACTGTAAACCTTATTTCTTAATTAGGTAGTGGAAACTCAGTCTCCAGGATCTTTTTCTAAAAATAAGGGAAAATATGTGAAAAATTACCAAGAATTGTCTTAATTTGAATAAACCATAGATGAATTGGATTTTGTAAAATGTATTATAACTCTTCTCAATTCATAATAACTCTTCTCAATTTTGAATTAGAATTCAATATCATCATATTTATTTAAACTTATCTCATTTGTGTTTAGCCTCAAGGATCTTCTGCCTATGTCATTATCAGAAGCAATGTTAAAAAGCTTCAAAGGGTCTTCAACATATGTCCTTAAAAGAGGCAAGTGTGAAAATCCAGAGAATGATAAGGAGTTATCTTCTTCCGACGATTTTATTTGGGATTATGAAAGGGAGTCGAACCAAGTAATAAATTTGAAATTTATGGATATCATTCTTAAAATAATTTGGAATATGCAATATAATAAAGGATTCGAACCAAGTAATTTATCTGAACTCTATGGATATCATTCTTAAAATAGTTTGGAATAAGTAATATAATGTGTAGTAATATGTATAACCACTTAATTAGTTATATGTGCTTTTAACTACATACTTTAGCTTTATCTCATAGGTTCTTAAAATTCGGCCTCAAAGATTTCCTGGTTATGATACCAGAAACAAGGTTACAAGTTCGAAGAAATACGAAGGGTTCTCTTCCTCTGAAGTCCAGAAACCTGAAGATACAAGCATAGCACTTCAACCCCCATCTAGGCATGCCCAAAAATTTTACTCCACTTAATAAGAAAGAGATGCATATGCGGAATGTGAAGGAAAGTTATGTAACATTAATTCTAAATGTAAAGTAATATGGTTTTATGAAAAAAAATGCTCTTTAGATTTCATCATTGTATGTTCTGATATTAAAACTTTTTCAACGATATAACTAATGTCTGAGTTTGTCTCTTGATCAAATGATTTTATAATGACCAAATACCACGTTTGCGAAGCGTTCTTCCCTCCAATCTCAAGATCTTTTATGATGACCTGCATAGTAAGATTGAGGGTTCGTCTTAAGAAAACTATTACCTCATGCAGTCATTGTAGATGAATCAAATATAGCCAATCCGCTCGAGAACAAGGACTAGATTGTTTTTCGGGAAGAGGCATCAGTGATAATGGTGTGGAAGACCAAAACTTGTATGTAATTAAACTGATTTTAAAAATGAATGTTATCTCTTTATTATTTTTGTTCTTTGTGCCGCGAAATTCATGTTTCTCTATCAGATGTATCATGCCAATAACTTTTTTTTATTTCTTGACTTGTCGTTCCCCTTTTATGGTAGTTATTTCTGTAATCAATGTGTATCACTTAATCTGTCCTCACAAGTTGTCATTATTCTTTAACACACTCTTGGCCACGAGCTTCCCTATTGGCTCGCTCGTGGACCTATATATAGTGATGATATGAATAATTGGGATTTGCTTGTCCACGAGATTCTTTATGCCATTTTTTTGTGCATATTTTGAGATTCCAAGATCTTTCTTGGGGATTCTTATATATGTTATTAATTGTTAGATTTTTTTAATGATAAATTTACAATTAAAGTTATAGATTTTTACAGAGTTTAGATTTCGGGAGAAGGAGAAAAGTTTCGAGATTTTTTCTATTAAAATCTCCATTTATATATTCTAGTAATCAAAATTAATAATTTTTGTAACAAACAAGAAATATATATGATCTTCATCTTACAAAAAAAAAATAATCATCAAGTACAAATAAAGATGCAGTTTTCGGTGATTTTTTAGATCATAAAAATATTTTTCCCAAATTTTCAAACTCAAAACGAACACGTTATACGTCTAAATGAACTTGAATGACATTTTATTTGCTTAGAGATAATCTAGCGATGGAATCCAAGCTATTACAAACTTGGAAAAAGTGTGGAATGTCAACTCTCTAATGGTTTCCAATTTGAGGTCATGCATCCATACTTTTTCCAAGGCATACTCCAAGATTTCAAAGAAGATACCTTGGAATCCAAAAGAAAGTGACAATCCGAATTGCATTAATTAAATCTGAATCGCAGTCAATCTGTGGTTAGTTTTATTTTTATCCTATTTTTGTGGGTAAATATTGAACTCGATTTGGAATCACGTTGAATGCGATTCAGAATTGCGTTTTGGAATCTATTTGACCTTCCACTATTAAACTTGAACTTGGACTGTTATTGAATTTAGAAGATGGAATTCTTCCATCATAAGACTTGCTTTTGTAATCATAAACTTTTAGAATATTATACAACCTACTGGATGAAGTAAATAACCAACAAAATTGGTTGGGAACTAATGAACAACTAGCCTATTCTAAGCAGTAATTTGATGCCTGAAATCCCGTATCTACTTGGGTCAAAATAAATAAATTAAACATAACTCATATGTAAGTGAATATGCATTCCCACTTTTCTACGATCTTATTAAAAAGAAAAAGATGATCTTCTCCGTATGTGTCTCTGCCCCCAAATTTAATCAAATCGAAATAAAGATGAAGGGATAAAACGATATTTTTTATGCGTTTAAGTCCTGTTTTTACATTTATTCTCTATGTCTGAAAGTACCCACATCAAAAGAATAAATAAAAATGAAATGGGCGCCACAAGGGAACCACTATTGTTAACCAGTTATGTTGTGTGAGCATGTATACAACTTGTATTGTTAAGATTTTAGAGTTTCATGCAAGTCTATCATGCTTGCTGCGTCTTTGGTCTACTTTACCCGCGTAATAACTGTCAAAATGAAGAAATTACCTTCAGTTTTCGATCCTAGTATCTATGATCTAAAAAATCCTAGGTAAGTCAATCTAAAACATTTTTTACTTTACTATTTCACTTACAATATTTTAAGTTTTTTACTTTTACTTGTGCTTACCCATGCTCTACTGTATTTACAGAGAAATACTCTTAGGTTTACTTCAACTGACTAGGCCTTAGTTTTTTGTGTCCAATAAGTCGAGTGTTGTAGTAATTCGATTGCGGTAAATACGGATTCGATGCTCGGACGTGAATAGATTAAAAAACAAAAATATATACAAAATTGTCACAGGATCAAGAGGAACCAGGACTCAGGATTTCACCAATTCTTATACTCATGCGATTCAATTATTAATTCTAGACAATTAAAGCTTATATTGATAACAAATACCGACTCTTACTTTGCCAAAAATAGATTTTGTAAGTATTATATGTAAATCTTAAGCATGGCCTATCAAAAGGATTAGTCCCAAGCATAAACCATCAAATGAAATCACAAATAATCAATAAAAAATCATAATTCCATTCATAATAGTGCAAATAGTCATAAAAGAATTAAATAAAATTACTCATGCATAAAGAATGGTTTCCTCCATCATCCCAGTATTGGGGTTTAGCTATTCATATCAATCACACACTCAACATATTAATTCAAAGCTCAAAGTGTGATTAAAAGAGTCAAAAGTTATAAAATAGTAGTTCTGAGACTCACAAAACACGTCCAGAAAAGAACGACAAAAGAAAACTGCATCGAACTGCGACACCTCTCTTCTGCTGTTGAGCTGCTGAAAATAAGACTGTTCTGAAGCTGCTGAAAATAAGACTGTCCTGGAGAGTCTGTTCTTCGTGTTCTTGAAGCTTTTTAATGGCAGCAGCAGCAGCAGGTGAACATTGCTGCTACTCCTTCTTCTTCGCTCCTCCTGGCTCTGTATCGACCCCAAACTCTTCATCCCCCTTCTCTGACATAAAACCAACTATTTATAGGCTTTAAATCCCCTTGAAACTCGATCAAACCCCTTGGAAATCTCCATTATTCTTTACGGGTTGTTTGAAGAATAATCTTCTTCTTGTTGCGTTACAGGCTGTTTCTAGCTATTCTCTCGTCTCAAATATCTTCTAGGACTTTTACCCAACTGTTTTGATGTATATCCCACGCAAGATATCCCATAAATCTCTCAAACTAATCTCAAACCCTAAACAGAAACCGTGTGCACTGTCTTGACTTTGTGTGGATTTTCTGACTTATCCAGCCCAATTAAATGGGTCTAATAGCTTCTAACAGGTCCCTTATGTCTTGTAGAGTCCGTGGGTACCAAATTTGCCCATTTAATCGCCTCCTAGGTCGCTCAAATCATTGATCCAAAACTGTTGACGCTGCTGCCTTTTTTCCCGCCAAAATCCAGTTTTGAAACTTTGAAGACGACCTCCCCCTATCCAGTTCCGGTGTCCCTTTAGTACATGCCCTGAAATGGGGTGCCCCTTAGTAATTAGGTTACCCCTTATCCAAAGTGAGAGTCCGTATAGTAATTTTCTCCCACGAGCGCAAAAACCACTTTTTAGCCAATTTCGCCGCAAAAGCTTATTTCTCCAAAAACACCTACAAAGACATAAAATAACCAAATAAGTACAATATCGAGTACTAACAATATATACAAATGAGCTATATTAGACACATAAATGCATCTATCAATCTCCGTTTCTCAACGGGCGTTGATATAATCTCCGTTTCTCAACGGGCGCTTGTATAGAGTTCGTCCCACGACTAGGCGGCCATATAAACTACGCCCCAACGAAACGTTGATAAACTGTACGCCCGATGGAGCGTTTGCTGAGTTGTTCGCCTGGAATCAGGCGTTGATATACCAACCGCCCCATTCAAACGGAGGTAAAGTTTACGCTCAACAACATGCGTTGATATAGTATACGCCCCGCAACAGACGGAGATAAAGTGTACGCCTGCCGTCAAGCGGAGATATGTAAACGCCCAAATCAGGCGTTGGTTAAAGCTTCCGCTCGTTAATCTTGTAACAACTGAGGATGGGTTTCTAACAACTGAACTTCCTTATGGACATCACTAGGTTCAGGAAAACGAGTATGAAAGTAATCTTGTAAAATGGTTGAGGCATTGATGTCAAGTCCTAAGTGTGGGGACTTTCTGAGAGTTAAAGGTAAGGCACTAGGGAAGTGATAATCACCCCCAAACTTAGAGTTTTCAGTTTCTCTAGATAGACCTCTAATTTTTTCTTGAATTTCCGTATCTTCAGAGTCCTTAAAATATTCAAGAGATTCTTCTAAGTTATTATCAGGTAGTGCATCTTTACTCATCTCTACGGGTCTATCTTCTTCTTCCAAGACTATTGTTTCTA
Organism: Papaver somniferum; assembly: GCF_003573695.1. NCBI lineage: Eukaryota > Viridiplantae > Streptophyta > Magnoliopsida > Ranunculales > Papaveraceae > Papaver > Papaver somniferum. Next base: position 3,633,899 of record NW_020632152.1, read on the forward strand.
AGTCGCTAGACTCTAAAACAGTATTTTCGAAATGAACCCGTTCCTCTAAACCACTATCGGCTTCGTAATCAAAAGGAAAAACTACATCGTCTAAAACGATAGTATCCCTAATCAAGTCCTCGTCCTTTTGAATAGGTGAATAATCATAAAAATTATTTGGATTTGAACTAGAAATAATATAATCACTATACAGCTCAATTGGATTACTAGATTCCTGATCACTATGCCCACATATTTCAGATTCTTCATCACTACTATCCTCATCATCATAATAGTACGAAGATGATTGAACCTTATCTAAATAAGTAGTGTTACCAATTATAACCTCGTTATCTTGATTATGTGAAAAAGTATCTTCATTCTCAAGGGTATTATTGGATACACTATATTGGCAATTCAAGTTATTTCGAGCAATACTTTCGTTCGTCTCTAACTCAAGTCTACGTGTCGACTCAGCTATCCTCTCAAGGGTCTCTTCCAAAGAAAGTTCCCTTAGTGTAGGATCTAAGTTTTGAGTTAATCTATTGAGGATATCTTCTACAGATTCAGTTGTTGTTGCAGTTCTTTCGTCCATATCTACGTTATTCACCTCATCTAATTTATACGTCGATTCAGCTAACTGACGTGATGACTCAGCTAAATTCCTAAGAGTCTCTTCTAGAGAAGGAATAAGAACTGAAGGATCATAATAAGGACTACTTTTCAATAGTTTGATTGTATCCTCTAGAGACGAAGAACTAGTACTATAATCTTCTTGCTCGTATGACTGATGCGCGTGCGGATAGTAATTGGGATCACCATGGTATGAACCATAACCTTGAAAAGGTTGGCGTCCCCAACCACTATTCTCACTATGGTCATAATACTGATGATGTCCATATTCAAATTCAGGTCGATATTCATTGTATTGGCTTCTATCATACCAGTTCGACATTCTTAATTGCAGGGGAATTCTACACAATCACAAACAAGGCCGACTCGACTCCACCAAAACAAACCTAAATATTTCTAGCAAACAAAAAGCATGATGGCTCCACTTAGATTGTTTTCTAGACCAGCTTCTATTCCTTCGAAAAGGAATTCGTTACAATTTGAGCACACCCCTCTGGAATCAATC